>NW_015386243.1:95025-153217 GCF_001527695.2 Protobothrops mucrosquamatus | reverse complement strand
TATTATTATTATTATTATTATTATTATTATTATTATTATTATTATTATTATTATTATTATTATTCCAGTATGCCTTGAGAGCATCAGGTTGAATCACTACATCAATCCCAGGATACGCTATGCCATCTCTGAAGTGAATCAGTTCCACCATGCACCAGCGCCAACCAGAAATACATTATTCACTTTATCACAGACCAATGCAATAGAATTAGATCCAAAGCAATTTCCTCTCCTGAGCTATTGAGAACAGAGGTCAACTGCCATTGCTAGCAGCCATTTGCCGTTTGATTAGTCTAATGACATCATTGTCATCAGTTGGATGCGTGACCTTCTGTAATCCATCTCAGAAGGGTTATACCGTAATAAGCTCTGAGGCTGGTGTCCAAGGAAATGATTTGTCCAGAATAAGAAATATTATTGTATAACTAGACACCTATATGGCTGTCACCAAGTTTTTCTGATGTCAGACTTCAAGCTCCAGATAGCTACAATATCACATGCAAAGAAAGAAAAGGTAGGAAATAAATTACCATTTCATAACAAGGATAGTACAGGATGTTTTCACATCTGTGCTCGGATCCCTAATTTTTGCTTCCTGCCTCTAATAACTGCTACTGAAGCTTCTCTTCTGGAGCTGATAGTAACTTCATGGAGTAGAAATGTAGTGTGTTAATTAATTGCTACCTTTCTGTTCAATGTAGTCTGAAATATTCTGTCTCCATTCTTCATCACGGTTGTTTAATCAGTTAAAATGTTGTGCAAATGGAGAATGCCACTCTGCGCTTGATACTATAGTGGGGTTCCACTGCAAAGTTATAAAAGAGGAAATCTGACATTTAGCTCAGTGCCTAATTTAGAAATCTGGTAGACTCGTTCTCCTGGATGGTTTACCTGTTCCATTAAAGACACTCCTGAGAACTTTAGTGAAGTATGGCAATAGTTTTCTTTAATCCATCGGGTGATTTGAAGAAAGAGAGATGTTAATTCAGACAAAGAATAACAGATCCAGCAGGTAGAATAACTGGTTATGCCAGCCATGAAACATTCCCTAACATTCTTTAAAAGATTCCATGTGGGAATAGAATAGAATAAAATAGAATAGAATAGAATAGAATAGAATAGAATAGAATAGTGGACTGGACTGGACTGGACTGGACTGGACTGGACTAGACTAGACTAGACTAGACTAGAATAGAATAGAATAGAATAGAATAGAATAGAATAGAATAGAATAATGGATTGGACTGGACTGGACTGGACTGGACTGGACTAGAATAGAATAGAATAGAATAGAATAGAATAGAATAGAATAGAATAGAATAGAATAGAATAGAATAGATCTGGAAGGGACCTTGGAGGTCTTCTAGTCCAGCCCCCTGCTCAAGCAGGAGAACTTATACCATCTCAGACAAGTGACTGTCTAGTCTCTTCTTAAAAATCTCCACTGATGGAGCACCCATGATTTCTGGAGGCAAGCTGTTCCACTGGCTAATTGATTGTCTCAATTGTCTTTTTTTTTTTTTTAAAAAAAAAGGTCAATTATTGTCTTCAATAATTGAAGTCTCAGATCATGTTTTGTGGTCTTTCTAAACTTTAGGAATAAACACCGCAGCACTGCTAAAATTACACAGGTAGTTCTCAACTTACAACAGTTCATTTAGTGACCGTTCAAAGTTAAAACAGCACTGAAAAAAGGGACTTAGGACCGTGTTTCACACTTAAGACCGTTGCAGCATTCCCAAGGTCTAATGATCAAAATTTGGATGCTTGGCAATTGTTTCATATTTATGATGGTCGCAGTATCCCGGGATCATGAGATCACCTTTGGCAACCTTTTGAGAAGCAAAATCAATGGGGGAGTCAGATTACTTAACAACCAGGTTACTAACTGAACACCTCAGTGATTCACCTCATAAAGGTAGCCAGAAATGGGACAAAATTCACTTAACAAATGTCTCACTTAGCAACAGAAATGTTGGGCTGGATTGTGGTCGTAAGTTGAGGACTACCTGTAATGTTTAGTTGGAAACAAATGTGTAATAGTTTGTACTAACTGTGTGTAATGAATTCAATTTAATTTCAATAGCCTCCAATTTCCTCCTGTTCTGACCTCATCTATTGGGGTGACCTCGTCTTACGCATTTTTTTGAGCACAAAGCACAAAGTGTGCTCCTCAAAAGTCAAATGCCAATGCTGGCAATCAAACATTTGGCAAACATTTGCATTTTGGAAATTTGTTTCCTTGCCACTGTCCTGTCCTGGAAGAAAAGGAACGTACTACACAGAAACGCATGATATAAACACATAAAATGGTAACCGCGCCAGCAGCTTCATGACACTTCTAAGAAAGGCTCCCTTAAGTATGAATTTATTCCAGATGAAAAGGCAATACTTCTCAAAAAAAGTTGACTTGTCTGAGAAAAATTCCACGGATTTTAAATATGGGCCACCATCCTTATTGCAAATTGCATTTCCCCCTTCCGTCTGCTCCCGTATATTGTGGCTCGGAGAGAATTGAGCAGCTGTTTGAAAAGCTAAGCATTAGTGACAGCTCTCTAAACAACACCTATCCCAGTCATTTCATTAGCTGCATTTGATAACATGTGATAATCCCTATTAGATGATACTGCTCTTTGCTAGGCAGTTATTAAGAGAGTCTGCCTGATATCCTGTATCAATAGATAAACCATCGCTTTCTTGAACCAGTAACCTAGGTGCAACTCTTCTGGCCCTGATCCAAGCCCCAGAGATGACATTTGAGGGAATTCTACACGGCAGTAGCAACGAGGCATAGGATTTTAATAAACTCCTGATATTGAAAGGAGCTAATTTAAAAAAAGCGAAGATTAACAGAAGCAAGGAAAAAAGGATAGTGGTAGTGGAAAATAAAGAAGTAAAAAAAAAGTCAGTAGCATGCATTTCCAGTACAATCTGCGATCAAAAATACCCTGTCTTCTTTATGACTGAATTTGGACATAAAAGCATGAGCTGTGGTGGTGTGGTGGTTAGAATGCAGTATTGCAGGCTAACTCTGCCAACTGCCAGGAGTTCAATCCTGACCGGCTCAAGGTTGGCTCAGCTTTCCATCCTTCCGAGGTCAATAAAATGAGGACCCAGATTGTTAGGGGCAACATGCTGACTCTGTAAACCGCTTAGAGAGTGCTATAAAGTACTACAAAGTGGTATATAAGTCTAAAGGTTTATATGGTTTATATCATTTGCTGTATTTATTACATTTATATGCTGCCCATCTCAGTATCCAAAGTGAACGTGGGCAGCTTTTTACCCTCCCAACTGCTATGTGAACATGTTTAGATGAAAATGTAAATTCTGTACCCATTCATCTGGGAATAAGTCTTACTAGGACTTACGTTTGAGTAATTATGGAGAGTTGTTGCATGAATGTGTGGCTTATTCTGAAAAAGAAACAGAATTGCTCTTTCTTTATCCCTGGTTTTATATGGGGTTGTGTGTCTGGTGCCAAAATAAACAGCTGGCTTATTGTTATCACGAGCAGAGCTGTAATTCTGGAATCCTTGGGAGGAGGTTTGTTTTAGGTTGACTCTAAAACGGTCTAAAGAGAAGGAAGGAACCCTATAGAAATGAGACATCCAGCTTAGGAGAGGCAACATCCTAAATGCAGTTCTTTTCCACTCACTAGAAGCAGCAATTGCCAACTTCCTTGCTATTATCACAATGCAAATAGATAAAGACAGGGAGAAATAACACAAGCAAATCAGCAGGATACTAGGCTTCTATTACCAAAGCAAACAATTGTGAGATGAACAGTTTTCTATGCTCCAAAAACAAGTAATATGCTGTTATTGCAAATTGTTTCTTTGGCTTGGCCTCAGGTCTTCCTTCTTTTTTTTTCCCTATGAAAACTTTTATTGATTTTTCAACTAACCCCCCCCCCCCAAAGTCTTAATACAAATATGGTATACATTAATGAAAAAATCATATTAAATACAGACATAAAAATTTCAGAGCAGCTCGGCAGCCCCCCCCCCTGCATCCACCCTTTCTTTCACCCTTCCTACCTACTTCCCTCCTCCCCTCCTATCCTCCTACCTACACCTCTCTCCTCTCCTTCAACCACCCCACACATCCCACCTCCTTCCTTTCCTCATCCTTCGAATGCAGTTTGGGGGTACCGGCCGAGCATCTCCTTTTCATAAAACTTTACATTATTTCTCTACAACATTTTAATACACCAACTTTTACATATCTCTACCCTCCTTCATCCCCCCTCCCCCCCCAAACTTCCCAGAACTGAATACAGGGTTAAGCACATATCATCCCAAGTCTAATTAAAACTACCCAACCATAATACAATCAAATATAAACATACTTTAACTCTAAAAACAAATAAACAAATATCAACTTAACATAACCATAAAATATATACAATAACTATATAATGAATAATAATATAACTACATAACTTATAATAAGTAAATACAAATAATATAAAGTCTACTCAAAGGCTATATAATATTTATTCATCTCATACTTTCTCTGAATATAATCTATCCATCTTCTCCAAACCAAAATAAATTTTTCTTGAGATTGATCTTTCAAGCATGCGGAAATCTTAGCCATTTCTGCAAAGTACGACACCTTCATTCTCCAGTCATCCATAGTAGGTAATGCATTCTTCTTCCAGTTTTGAGCAACCAATAACCTTGCTGCCGTTATACAATGCAACATCAAAATCATTTCTTTAGAATTTAAATCTTCCATAATACCCAAAAGAAATAATTGCGGTGTAAATTTTATCTTTCTCTTAAAAATCTGTTGGATATTCCACCAAATCTTAATCCAAAAAGCTTTTACATCCCTACATGTCCACCAAATGTGATAATAAGTTGCATCTAAATTACCACATCTCCAACATTTGGGCTGTAGGTTAGGATACATACAAGACAATTTTTGGGGATCCAAATGCCACCTATAAAACATTTTATAAAAGTTTTCCCTTAAGTTCTGCGCTTGAGTAAATTTCACATTTCTTACCCAAATTATTTCCCATGTATCCAGCAGAATTAATTCCTGAATATTTTGAGCCCATTTGATCATACAATCTTTAACTAATTCTGTTTCAGAATCCAGTTCTATTAGAACGCTATAAATTCTCCTAATATGAGCTCTACTTTGATCTTTAATCTGCGGGTCTTCCTTCTTTTCATAAGGAATATAAGATCAAGCAGAAACACTGGAGAGTGAGCAGCTTCCCTCCCCATATTTCTCCTTGCCTGGGACATTTTCTCTCCAGTGTCATCAAATACTTGACCAGAACTGCAGGCATAGATTGGTAGTATGAGTCATTCTGATTTAGCAGTTCTACTAGGTGACCAAGTAGGACCTTAGTCTTCTGTAGAAGCTGGTCCGATGTTTATGTCTGGAAAGCTAAGCTCCTGCCAATGTGATGAGCTCAAATCCCTGCTCTGTAGGAAGACCTATTTGGCTAATGACTATTTCTCTATCTGCCTCATAGGATGGCGATGGCCAAGCTCTCTCCAATCTTCCCAGGTGGGGTTACCTGGTGAGGTCCAAATTGAGCCCAAACATTTTTATCTCGGACATTTCCTATTATGCCACGTACAAAAGTCAATTTGGCTGCTGGCTGAATCCCGAAGATGTTTTTTCACGAGGCAACTGGACTTTCTTGTCGAGAAAGTCCAGTTGCCTCGTGAAAAAGCATCTCAGGGAGAACTATGACTGATGAAACTGTCAACACTGCAAATACTGTATATTCTTGCTTTGACAATATGCAGAACTGTCTGGTATTTTTATAGTTAAACCAGGCAACTGGGAAAGAGGGAGGAGAATAAGGATAGCCCGGGAGAAAGAATCCGGAAGTAAATCACATCTTCCAAGTTGATTGGAAGATGTGAACCATGACCCCAAAATAAGGGGGGAGGAAATGCTTAGAATGTATATGCGTAACGGAAGAGAAGCCAGACCTAAGCATTTCCACCATGCTGTACTGACGTCTCTGTAACCTTAATAAATGCTTTCAGGAAAAATATGCCTGAAAGTCCTTTTAAGTGTTTCGTTAATCAGACACATGACAGAAACTATGACTAGATGACTGAGAATCTCCATAGACATCTGCTGGTTGAATTTTTTTCCTCTGGATGGAGATGGGGCATCATTCTTCATTTCACTTAGATAGTTTAGAACAGTGATGGCAAACCTTTCAGGCTTGGCATGTGAAAAATTCAAAAAACGCCTAACTTGCCTCTGTTGAAGTGTCATCCTCCCATCTCACTCCAAACAGACCAGAGACAATTCTCTACTCTCCTTCCCCACCCCCCAAATCTCTACAGCAGCACTGAGGCTGATCCTGAAATTGACTCCTGTGCCTTGTCATCAGCCCTAGCACTATCATTGCCACTCAAAAAGGGTGCCTCATGCTGTTCTCCAAGGCACGCAAGCCTTGGGGAACACCAAGATTGCTCCCACAGCCCAGCACTCCTCAGGCTCCACCACAACTCACTTACTATTAAGCAATGTTTATTTTCTTGACAGCCTTTGTGGCCTACCCAGGTTGCTCAGGGTCATATAGTAATAGCAATAGCACTTAGACTTTATATACCGCTTCACAGTGCTTTACAGCCCTCTCTAAGCAGTTTACAGAGTCAGCAATTTGCACCCAACAATCTGGGTCTTCATTTGACTGACCTCGGAAGGATGGAAGGCTGACTCAACCTTGGGCCAGTCAGGATCAAACTGCTGGCAGTTTGCAGAATTAGCCTGCAATGCTGCATTGTAAGCACTGTGAAAGAAAGAGGAAGGAAGAAAGGAAGGAAGGAAAGAGAGAGAGAGAGAGAAAGAAAGAAAGAAAGAAAAAGGAAAGAAAGAAAGAAAGAAAGAAAGAAAGAAAGAAAGAAAGAAAGAAAGAAAGAAAGAAAGAAAGAAAGAAAGAAAGAAAGAGCGAGCAATAGCTCTTAGGCTTATATCCCGCTTCACAGTGCTTCACAGCCCTCTCTAAGCGGTTTACAGAGTCAGCAATTTGCCCCCAACAATCTGAGTCCTCATTTTACCGACTTCAGAAGGATGGAAGGCTGAGTCTACCTTGAGCTGATGAGAATTGAACTGCCAAACTGCTAGCAGCCGGCAGTCAGCAGAAGTAGCCTGCAGTGCTGTATTCTAACCACTGCACCGCCACGGCTTCATTGTTGAAGCAGCTTTAGAGAATGCTCTTTCTCAACCTCTGCAGCCTCTGAAAACTGCTGGAAAGCAGGCTCTGTTCCTGCATGGTTTTTGGAGGCACTGGAGGCTGTGCAAGAGTGTGGCCCTTTTGCGTGACTTTCTGGAGAGTCTGGGGGCCGTATCAGAGCCCATCCCATTCTTTTGTGGCCTGCACAGTCTCCAGAAACTCATGCAAAATTGGGGCATGCTTTTGAGAATAGTTATTGGGTGTTAGTGAATGCTGCCATGTCACCAAAACAACATGGTGTGTTACCTTTGACACACGTATCATACATTTGCCATCACTGGTTTAGAAGATACAGGGAAGGCCATCTTGCATGCGGTTGTTTCCTTCCAAGCTTCACTTTCCAACATCTGACTCCTGATATGAACATCTGCCTCTGCCTGCTTTAGGGCCAGTTTTTCAAGAAAGGGAAAGTGCCTCAAGCTGGTCCCAGTGGGAGAAAAAATATTGGACTGCTTGAACTCCTAGCTTGGATCAGTTTTGAAGAAAGAGTAAGAAACTCAGTGCTACACTTTTGGTGACGGATGCCTTAAGCCAGGGCTGTCAAACTCAATTTCATTGAGGGCCGCATCAGCATTGCGGTTGTCCTCAGGGGGCCAGGTGGGTGTGGCCAAGGTGGTGCGGCTTACTGGGTGGGCGTGGTCAGCTCTACATTGTCCGCATCAAGGGTGCTGTGGGGGCCTGGGCAGGAGTGGGGACAGATCTGAGGGTCTCTGGCGAAGGGGATGGGACCAGGGCAAGCACCAAGGCATGGTCCATTTCTTCATTCCTACAAAGGGTGACACCTCCCCAGCATGCACCCAGGGGGCTGGGCCGACGCGGCAGGGGCTGGTTCCTCGTTGTTTCTGGACGGCCTTGTGGAGCTAAGACTGAATGCGTTTCAGGATAGATGGCCACCACAAAATTGTACATTGGCTCCCGGCCGGCCTGGGCCCGGGCCAAGGCAGCGGGGCCCGTTCCCTCACTGTTTCCAGGATGGTTTCGTGGGCTGCATGAAACCACTTCGCGGGCCGCATCCGGCCCCCAGGCCTTGTGTTTGACATGTCTGCCTTAAGCCTACCCATTTACTGCTACAGCTAGGCTTGTGAAATAGTTTGATGAGTTTCATGGAAGTTGGAATTTGAGATAAGCCAGTATTTATGCATGTGGATAATTTTGGTAGGCTAACCCAGGTAATATGCAAGGAGATGGTGTGTAAGATGAGCTAATAACTTTATGGCTATTTTTGCAACACTGGGCTCCCTTCTTCTTGACCTAAACCAGGGGTAGGCAACCTTGGCTCTTTTATGACTCGTGGACGTCATATTTTTTATTTATTTATTTATTTATATTTGAATTTATATCCCGCCCTTCTCCCGTAGGACTCAGGGCGGCTGACAATCTATTTAAAATACATACAAAACAATACAAATTTAAAATTAATTAAAAGGAATATTAAATATTTGTCGAATTTAAAATATAATTAAAACCCCCCTAAAAATTACCCTAGGCCAGTCCTGCAAGCTGGAATAACCAGCTTGCAGGACAGGGCTTAAGTGAGCTGGGTGGGTTTATGTCAACATGGTGGTGAGAGAATCAGTAGCCAAATTGCTTTGTCCAAACACATGGATCTTTTACCTCATGCTTTGTAAACAAGAATCCCTTGTCAAACGTTTCTGGAGACTTTGCCAAAATTGAAAAGACGGATGAAGATAATAAAATCTCTAAACTGAGCTTATTACCATGCCCGTGGGCAAAGGAAGAACAAACAGTGAAGAACAGGGTGCATGTTATAAATTCTCACTATCCCTTTGCAGACATTCTTTCTATTTTCCAGCAAGCCTGAGCCACTCCATGTCTTCCTTTGAAATCTGGGTGATTTTGGACCATTCATTCACTCTCTCTACCTTTGTGGAAATAGGAAAAGAGATTTATTTAATAATAATAATAATAATAATAATAACAACAACAACAACAACAACAACAACAATAATAAATAAAGTTGGAAGGGACCTTGGAGGTCATCTAGTCCAGTGGTGGTGAACCTATGGCACGGGTGCCAGAGGCGGCACTCAGAGCCCTCTCTGTGGGCACACGCGCTGTCACCCCAGTTCTAGCCCTTCAGTTGGGTTTTATAAAACCTTTTCACTTTAGGCCTCCGCTGCCGTGTACAAAAAAAAAAGGTTCAATCAATCAGAATTTCAACTTCTTGTGGGGGAAAAAAAAGATCTTACAAAGTTGGAATTGATTGATTGAACTTTTTAGTCCCACCCAGTCTGCTATTACCACCGCAGCCACACCCACCCAATGGGCCACACCCACCCAATCAGCCACACCCACCCAGCACCTGACGATGCATAAGTGGGTTTTGGGTTGCAGTTTGGGCACTCGGTCTCTAAAAGGTTTGCCATCACTGATCTAGTCCAACCCCTTGCTCAGGCAGGAAACCCTATACCATTTCAGACAAATGGCTGTCCAGTCTCTTAAAAACTTCCAGTGTTGGAGCATTCACCACTTCTGGAGGCAGGTTGTTCCACTGGTTAATTGTTCTAACTGTCAGGAAGTTTCTCCTTAGTTCCAGGTTGCTTCTTTCCTTGATTAGTTTCCATCCGTTGCTTCTTGTCCTGCCTTCAGGTGCTTTGGAGAATAGCTTGACTCCCTCTTCTTTGGGGCAGCCCCTGAGATATTGGAACACTGGTATCATAAATAAATAAATTTGTTTATTTATCGTATGGCACATTCACATCACATTTTGATAAAAACGCAAGAGATAAAAATACAAAACATAAAATATAAACCTATGAACTAGATTACAGATATAATTTTTTGTTTCATTTGTCACAGCCAGGAAATCAGCAAAGTCTCCATAATAGAAAGGAGTGTTATGCATGATATCTTGAGTAATTTAAAATAACAGCAGGATACAAAGCTAATAGATGAGCATTACGTATTTAATTCAAATAGAATAGAATAGAATTCTTTATTGGCCAAGTGTGATTGGACACACAAGGAATTTGTCTCTGATGTGTAAGCTTATTATTAATTATCATATTAATTATAATTAATATTATATTAACTAATTAATATTAAATATTAATAATATTTATATTAATTATATTATTATCATCCATTATAGGCTACATTGCTGGACAACAGTGAGGTAGATTAAATATAAAAAATAACTATATAAATAACGTTTTAGCCTCCCTGCTCTCACTCCAAAAAGCGGAAAGAGAAAGTTGGAAGTATTAAAAAAAAACAAAAAACCAGTTCAAGGGATCCAGAATGCTACACAAGGTAGAAATGATCTATTCAGAAAGGCCAGAGAAGAGAAAAACAGACTGAGTTTTGCAATTTTCCATGAGTGCACAATAGACCCTGGGAATTGAACAAACTGGTGTGTGTGGGATAAACATCTCCATGTTTGCTCAGGCCAAAGCATCTTTGTAGAACTTGTGTGTTTTGCAATAATAGCACTGTAATGAAGATGATAATACAGTGATGAAGATGATGATTTAATCGGTACACTCTTCAACTCCCAGCCAATGTTCAAAGCTCTGTCTACCTTACAAAGGGTCATTCAGAATAGACAGGTTGAAGGAGAGTGGCAGATTTGATAGATTTAAGGAGGAGCTGATATTTTAGTTCATTCACTGACCAGCTACAGTCTTCGGTTTAACCGGTGCTGTTGCACCCCCGTGAGGTAGAAAATATCCATGCAATGCATTTAATTCAAACGTTTCCTTGAGCTGGCAAATAACAAGAGCAGGTCTAAAAAGCAGAGCCCTCAAAGAAGAAAGGTCAATCCTTGGAGCCAGTAAGCAAAGAAGCAGAAGGAGGAGGGGAGAAGTACAGGGCTGAGGGCTGAACAGTAGAGTCAGATGGTCCAAGATTGTGAACTAATACAATCTCATATGAATTTAACAGATAATAACAAAATAACAGAGTTGGAAGGGATCTTGGAGGTCTTCTAGTCCAACTCTCTGCTCAAGCAGGAAACCCTATACCATTCCAGACAAGTGACTGTCCAGTCTCTTCCTAAAAGTACCCCGCTCTTCAAGTGCAAGGCTTCTAGGTCTATATTTCCAAAGCTCCTTCTTGGAATCAGTGGTTGCTGAACAATCATTGACTGGCCAGGAGAACTACCTGGCAGAAAGCATTTGCTCTTGAATGATTGTTTCTAAGCTTTTCCTCCATAGCTAAATATTTTACCTTTTTAACATTGTCACGTCTTTCCATGCTTTCAAAAGAACACATTTGCGAGGAATAGATGGGAGCAGATTTCTTTTCCCTTCTTCCCTTCTCTTGCTCTCATGTGTCTCTTCTCCCCACAGGTGGAAACCCTCCAGCATGACTTCCAACTCTGAAAACCGGAACACCTACATTACAGTTTACATGCTCACTGTCCTAATTGGCTTCCCCACCAACCTGTTGGCCCTCTATGCTTTCATCCAGAAGATTAGAGTCAAGGCCACACCCAACTGCATCCTTCTCCTCAATCTGACCATTTCTGATCTCTGCTTCCTGGTTTTCCTCCTCTTCAAGCTTGCCGAGCAGATTGCTGGCCGCTGGGCCTTCCCCACTTTTCTTTGTCCCTTTAGTGGTCTTGTCTACTTCAGCACCATCTATTCTAGCACGCTCTTCCTCACTGCGGTAAGCGTGGAGCGCTATCTGGGGGTAGCGTACCCCATCCATTACAAGCTGAGGCGTCATACAGCCTATGCCCTCATTGCCAGCCTGAGCCTTTGGATCTGCTCTTTTGGCCACTGCAGCATTGTGTATATCACTGAGTTGAAACGGGAAAACTATTCCCTACCAAGTGTGCCCAACAGCAATGTCTGTTACGACAATTTCACAGAGAAGCAACTCCAGCTCCTGCTCCCTGTTCGCCTGGAGCTCAGCATTGTACTTTTCCTAGTGCCATCCCTGATCACCTGCTTCTGCTATTTTGGCTTTATAAGAATCGTGCTCTCTTCACCGCACATCTGCAGGAGCAAAAAGCAACGATCTGTGGGGCTGGTAGCAGCCACTTTAACTATCTTCATTGTCTGTTTTACACCCTACAACATCTCCCATGTGGTGGGTTTTGTTGAGTGGAAAAGTCCCGACTGGAGAATCAACGTCTTGCTTCTCAGCACTTTCAATGCCTGCTTGGACCCCATCATCTTTTATTTTTCTTCTTCCGCTGTGCAGCGTTCATGCCGTAGCTTTTGGACCAGAATAAAACAGATTTGCACGTTGCCTCCTTTGCTCCATAAGCTCTTCAATAGAGGGACTGAGAGGACAGGTCCTCAGGAGCAGGTGTGCTCTTCCCGGCTATGACCTCCCGTTTCTTGGAAGATTGTTAAATCCTGTCTTTGTAGGTCAAGTGGGCTGGCAAAAACAGTTCTGGGAATTTACTGACATTTCCAGCCAGGCCTCCAGACTTGAAGCTTTCACATTGTGAATGTTGTTAATTGTAATTTTGGCAGCTTTGAGTTGGAGAATCTTAGCTAGACTTCTCATCTCTTCATTCTTGAAACTTAGAAATAATATTGCACAACTGCTGCCCCCATAGACTGATTGAAAATGGGTTTCATTAAAGCAAAAAAAGAAAATGGTGAAATATGTTGAGAACTTCAAATGTACAGTACATACTCAGGTACTCCAGGCCTAATTGCGAAATGAATTTTGGAGTTGTTCCATTCTATCATTTGAGTCTTAATGGTATCCAAGAGATTTTCCTTGCATTCTTTCCATCTTTATCTAACTGGAGATATACATAATTTGCAAAAGAGCTTTTATTTCAGCTAAGATATTGTTGCGATTCTCATGGCAATAGACAATGAATTGAGAATCTTGGGAAATGTAGAACCTGATGCCTAGATAGCACTACGCAAGACAATAGCATCATCTAGGAACTAGGGAAGGTCCTCATATGAGATATCCTTGTTGTTACATCTGGTAGATAATTTTTTTAAAAAGCCACAAGAGGGCATATGTAGCAAGAACGTGAGAGGAAAAGAACAGTTTTGAAATAAGCAGTTGAAATAGGTCTGTCTCATAAATAAGTCTGTCTCATAAATAAGATGTTGAATAGGTCGGTCTCATAAATAGGTCTGTCATAAATAAGATGTTGAATTATTTGCTTTCATATTAACAGAGTTAATTTTTTCTTTTAAAAAGTCTGCATCAGAATAAGTAATATATTTTTGTGATTATTTAACAAACTCTCTGAAGTCTTTTTGCTCTTTGAATGATCTCGCCTGGTTTATCATTGGGAAAAAAACACAAGAAAGATTATACATTCAATAATATAAGGTTTACTAGAAATAAATGGGCTTACATGTTCTGTGAAATCCCAGAAAGAGAAGCTACCCAGGAGTTCCATGCCATTCAGTAGGAGAAGGATTTGTGCCATTGATTTGGATTCCCAACCATAGAGCACATTTTGTATTAGAAGAAAGAAATTCTGTTTGCCCCCAGTAAAAGCGTTCCTTGGTGAAAATCCCCAAGGACAGGGAATGCAGCTTTAATCCACAATAGAGTGGGGGAAGACATGATTCCAGGGTTCCAGTATCTCAGGGGCTGCCACAAAGAAGAGGGAGTCAAGCTATTCTCCAAAGCGCCTGAAGGCAGGACAAGAAGCAACGGATGGGAACTAATCAAGGAGAGAAGCAACCTAGAACTAAGGAGAAACTTCCTGACAGTGAGAACAATTACGGTAATCAGTGGAACAACCTGCCTCCAGAAGTTGTAAATGCTCCAATACTGGAAGTTTTAAAGAAGAGATTGGACAGCCATTTGTCTGAAATGGTATAGGGTTTCCTGCCTGAGCAGGGGTTGGATTACATCAGGGGTCCCCAACCCCCGGTCCATGGTCCGGCACTGGGCCATGGCATACCAGCAACCAAGTGAAGCCCCATCCACTGGATGCAGGCAGCACACGAAACCATGCCCCCTCTGGTGCATGGAAAATTATTTCTCCACAGAACCAGTCCTTGGTGCCCAAAAGGTTGGGGGCCTCTGGACTAGATGACCTCCAAGGTCTCTTCCAACATCATCATCATCATCATCATCATCATCATCATCATCATCATCATCATCATTATTATTATTATTATTATTATTATTATTATTATTATTATTATTATTATTATTATTATTATTATTATTATTATTATTATTATTATTATTATTATTATTATTATTATTATTATTATTATGGTACTTCCCCCATATTCAGCCTCCCAAGTCATTTGAACAATAACTAATTATACAAATAGTGTTATGTCTACTTAACCAGTCCATAGAGCTGTGTTTCTCAACCTTGGCAATTTTAAGATGTGTGGATTTCAGCTCCCACAATTCCCTTGGGAATTCCCCCCCTGGGAATTCTGGTACGATACTGGTATAAAAGGAGGGTGTATGTTGCCTTGAGTTCTTTTCCCATTAAATGCACACTTTTAGCCATATCACACCAAGACGTTGTACAATGTGGTTTGAAGCACAGCTGATAAATGTTTTCCCCATACAATGACACAAAGAACGATGACCTGTTTGGTTTTTCAAACCTTGTAAGGTGTAGGCTATGCTAAGCAAAAAAAGCAAAGTCCCAGAAATGCTTTTCACCTATGCCTCCAAGGATTTTCCTATCTGCAGAAAGTGCAAAACATCTAAGGGCTCAAGTAGACTTTACATTAATTTCCCAAAGCGCATAGCTAAATGTCTGTGGAGATTCTCAGTCATCCAGGTCATAGTTATCCCAAAGATGCTTTTTCATGAGGCAACTAGACTTTGTTTTTCTCTTAAAATATTTCACTTCTCATCCAAGAAGCTTCTTCAGCTCTGACTGGATGGCAGGGAATGGAAAGATTTAGACTCCTTGCAGACAGCTGGTCAATAGATAAACCTCCAGGTGGCCTCAATGACTCTCTAAAAGAATGCAAATGACCAACTGTCTGTAAGGAGTATAAATCTTTCTATTCCCCACCATCCAGTCAGAGCTGAAGAAGCGTCTTGGATGAGAAGTGAAACATCTTCAAAGAAAAACAAGAAATTCCAGTTGCCTGGAAAGCACCTTTGGGATTAATTTCCCGGCAGAAAGCATATCATAAATGGGAGCCTTTGATATAAATGGGAGCGAGCTAACTGTTGCGGCTGGAATAAAAGCTGATTTTTTATTGGGCTCCAATTGTATTTTTGTTTTTGTTTTTCCTCCATGGGTTAACCCTCTCCGGGACACCAACAAGGCAAAACCGAACAGAAGAAAAAACTGGATGCTCCTGGATGCTCTTGTTCTCCAGCCAAAACCACCACATAATTTGGAAAGTGATTGGTGATGGTCCTTCCCTGCTAGAGGATGTTGCTGGAGGGAGAAGAATTGAGATCCTGGATTTGCATTAAATCTCTGAGGCAGGGGTCTTCAAACTTGACAACTTTAAGACTTGTGGACTTCAACTCCCAGAATTCCTCAGCCAGCCAAGTTGCCAAGTTTGAAGACCCACTTTGCATCTTAAGAAGACAGAACTCTTGAAATATTTCTTCCAACAGGCATCTTTATTAAGAGAAAATGGTTGCAGGCGTTCTAGACAGGACCTGGGGCCAAAGCCCTACGGTTCAAGGTTTTAAGGGGTCCCCAGCAGCTCCACCCCACCTCACCATCCTTCCAGTGACAATCCCAGGTGTTACATTTCCCCCCCTTTTCCCTCACTGCCGGAGGAAGGGAGACTTCAGAGGGGATTAGATGAAAGCTGATAGCCCCATTGTTAAGATTAGTCCTTTTGGTGGTATCCACATTCAGTCCCTTTGAAGTTGTACTGAAGGAAGTGAGGGCCATAAAACCCCTTTGTTCACCCCCCTTCCCCTTCATCGTATGACAGAATCCAGAGAGGGCAGAAATGGGGTTTTCCATAGTCGATAACTAGAGATGAAATATAATTGGATTCTGACAGCTAAAGTACAATAAAAGTCTGCTGTGGGAAGATTCTGTCAATCCTTTCCATGTCTGGGGATAAAAATGTAATTTGAATATATGCCTCAGACCTGCCCCTTCCTAGTTCTCATGATGCCAGCCCTTCAGGGTAGACCAAACTAAGATGTCAGAATTAAGAATGCAAATACTACTTTATTACAAGATTACCATCACATAATCTGGCAAATCTAAATGTGTTTCCAACTTCCTTCTCCTTATCTTCATGAGAGCTGGGGAGGGTCATGTTAGTTTTGCAATATCTAAAGATATTGCCACAAAGAAGAGGGAGTCAACTTATTCTCCAAAGCACCTGAAAGCAGGATGAGAAGCAACGGATGAAAACTAATCAAGGAGAGAAGCAGTGCTTTTTTTCTATAAAAAAAAAAAGGTGCTGGAACTCACACATGTCATACAACCCGCCTTGCATACCCTACAAGGTTCCATCCAAAAAAGGTGCCAGAACTCCGTTCTGTGCGTTCTATGACAAAAAAAGCCCTGGAGAGAAGTAATCTAGAACTAAGGAGAAATTTCCTGATGGTTGGAACAATTAATCAGTAGAACAACCTGCCTCCAGAAGCGGTGAATGCTCCAACACTGGAAGTTTTTAAGAAGAGACTGGACAGCCATTTGTCCGAAATGGTTTCCTGCCTGAGCAGGGGATTGGACTAGAAGATCTCCCAGGTCCCTTCCATTATTCTGTATTCTGAGATGCTTTCTTCAAATTACATTTCTCTGATTTCTTTTGTCTGACTGTCGCCTTGGTTGTGGGCTCTTCCTCTGGTTCCTCAAGGTTATTTCTACTGCCCATTACAGCAGGACTTCCAGCCAGCTGTGGATATTCTGTTAATAATGGTCCATCATTGACTTATGGTGCTAGGAAAGATGTGATCAACGGCCTGGAGATCCATATTATTAGTAGTCTGGAGGGTGTCAACTTTTCCTGATGACACCAAATAACTTTCTAAGGCAGGGGTGTCAAACTGCTGGCCCGTGGGCCGGACGCGTCACATGGAAGCCATGCCCACCCCATTGCCAGCAATGGCAAAAACCGGCCCGACACGTTGCGCGATGTCACGTGACGTCGCGAGTTTGACATGTCTGTTCTAAGGGATAAGAAATGATATTGGAATGGGAATAACAGCCTTCCTTCCTTCCTTTTTTAAAAAAATGAACATATTGTTTGCACAACAACCTATTGAGATGAGCTGAAGGAAAAGCATGAGAGATGCTGAGCATCTGATTCCCCTCTTTTTCTTCCCTTTGTTTTAAAATGGGTAGAAGTGGTTAAAGAGGGAAAGCAAAATGAGGCCAAGTGTAGAGATTCACAATCTTTACTTTACTTTTCTGTGCCTCTCGCTTCTCATACATTGTACATAAAAAAAAAAAGCAATTTGCTGACTGGGAGCTCCAGGGAAGACTAAGGAAATATAATTATCTTATGCTTGTGAAGCACTTGTTGCTGTAAGATGAGATTATAATGCAATCAAAGCTATTCAATTCTCTCCTGCACATTAAAACAGAAAAACATTAGCACTCCAGGAGGAAGCTAACCCTACACAAATATGGCTACACCATGGGCAAATAGAAAAAGCTACCCATAAGAATCAGATTAAGTGTATTAGTTAAAGTGTTCAACCTGAAACCTAATTCCAGGTTTAAGCTTACCTTCAACCATGAAAACTTGCTGGAAGGGGTTGGGATGGTGATACTCTCAACACAACCTTTTTAAAGAAATTGTTGTGATTAGATATAGCAGTGGTGGTGAATCTATGACATGGGTGCCAGAGGCGGCACTCAGAGTCCTCTCTGTGGGCACACACGCCATTGCCCCAGTCCTAGGCCTTCAGCTGGGTTTTATAAAACCTTTTTGTTTTAGGCCACCGCTGCCGTGTGCAAAAAAAAAAAAAAGGTTCAATCAGTCAATTTCAACTTCTCGCGGGGAAAAAAAAGATCTTGCAAAGTTGGAATTGATTGATTGAACTTTTTAGTCCCACCCACTCTGCCGTTACCATGCCCACCCAATGGGCCACACCCACCCAATTGGCCACATCCAGCCAATGGGCCACACCCAGCCAATGGGCCACATCCACCCGGCACCTGACGATGCATAAGTGGGTTTTGGGTTGCAGTTTGGGCACTCGGTCTCTAAAAGATTCACCATCACTGAGATATAGAATGAGAGTAATTCCAAACGTGTGCTGCATTGAGCTCTTATGGAAAAAGAAGAATACCAATGCAATACGCAAGTCATCTGTGAAGTTTTTGCTTTGTTGGTCTTGTCCAAGCTGATTTTTATTTAAAATGAATTGAATGCAGACTTTGTTTTTTGTTTTTTTTAAAGAATAGCTTTATCATAGCTTACAATAAAATCATTCCAGTGGTGGCTTACAGGTTTAAACAAATTGCACATTAATTAAGCGAGTAAGCCTGAAGTAAGAAATAAAGAGAAGCTCATATGCTCACCATCAGGTTGAAAAGTTCAAAGACTGGTGATTTGACTAACTGACCAACCTTTAATGGCTTTGTCCCTATTTTAATGGCTCCTTAGCCCTTCTCACTGGGGAACAGAGGAACCTATTAAACAGGAAAGGAACTGAACTTTGAAATCCCAATCCTTCTCCAAGGAAACTGAAAGAAGAAGCGGATAAAGGTAGCTAAGAAAATAACCTTTATTCCAGATTCATCCAGTGGACAGGATGAAGCCAAAGTAGACGTGGATATCCATCTTTTTGCCACTTTCTTCTCTGATTCCCAGACAGATATTATCATGGAATAAAGACAGACTTCTCGGTGTGTGAAAAATGGTCTAGCACAGAGTCCCCCAACTTTCCGGTTTTGTGGACCAGCAGGGGGAGGGGAAAAAGAGGGGATGGTTCCGTGAGAGCAGTGGCCACATATGCATGCATGTGTGCACAGCTCCATTTGTGCAAGTGGTGGGCACGCATGCTTGCTGCTTGTGCAAATGGAGCACCCACACCCATGCTTGCTTGTGCAAGTGGGGATGAATGTGTGCTCACCCGCCACTTCTGCAGTGCGGTTCCAAGGGCTCAAGGCCCTGTAGTGGGCCACGGTCTGGGGCTTGGGGACCCTTGGTCTAGCAAGTTGGGAGTAAAGAGTTGCTTTCATTTATTTCATTAACTGATTTATGGGTACAGTGATTTACAACTACTCATTTAGTGATTGCTCAAAGTTACAAAGGCACTGAAAAAAAGGGAATTATGACTGGTCCTCACACCTTACAGCAGACATGTCAAACTTGCAACGTCACGTGACATCGAAAGACGTATCGGGACAGTTTTGCCATTGCCAGCAATGGGGTGGGCGCGACTTCCAGATGATGCGTCCGGCCCATGGGCCAGCAGTTTGACACCCCTGCCTTACAGCATCCGTATGGTCACCTGATCAAAATTGGTTGGAAGCTGACATGCACTTATGACAGTGGCAGCGTCCTGGGGGTGGTGGTCATATGATCACCATTTGCAACCTTCCCTGCCGTCTTCCAACAAGCCAAGTCAATGGGGGAAGCTGGATTCACTTAACAACCATGTGATTCAGTTAACAAGGGCAGTGATTAGCTTAACAACCATGGCAAAAAAGGTCATAAGATGGGCCATGATTTATTGCTTATCAACTAACTGCCTTGCTTTACCAATGGAAAGTCTGCTCCCAATTTTGGTTGTAAGTAGAGGATTACCTATAATAGCTAGTTGTCATCTAACATGTTTGGATGGTAAATTTCATCCTTTCTTTCTGCACTTCGCAGATTTTTCTTTCTTTCTTAGGTTTACTTGTCCTTTATACCTAGTTCTGCCTCCGTTGATATCTCCTGATAATTCTTCCATCACATGCTCTAAAATCTCTTTTTTCTCAGTGTAAGACTTTATTTTAGCTCAAACAGACCATATCTTCTCCTAGTCTTTAACCTCCTCCCTTGTTACATTAAAAAAGGGTGGGGATGCTAATCATTTTATATTTTACATTTGTTAGGATGACAAAGCAATGATATACTCTGTGTGGTTCCATATGACACTAGTAACAGAGGGCATACTGCTGGTCAATTAAGCAAACCAAATGGCAATTGGTATAGAAAAATGTAGCTTCCTTTCCTCAAGGTTTAAATGATCTTTAAAAAAGTGCTAAAGTGGGGTTAAAGAGGAGAACACCAGGAAATCCCAGGAATATATTTGTGAAGGAAGAGGGGAAGGGTAGAAACATTTTGGGAAAAAATGTCTCTTCTTGCCCTTGTTCTTATTATTTTGCCCCTATCGAGTTAAAATCAGAAATTCTCAGAATAAGCCTATTTTTTTTAACTTATAATAACAAGTTGGCATTTGAACGGCACTTCAAGAAAAAGTATCTGGAATCACTTTGATTGGTTTTTTTTTTTTTTTATGAATTAGCCAAATGAAACTGATCACAATTTTGTACAAGCTTGATAGTCATCTTCTAGCCTTCAGCAGATAACAGAATTATTTCTTAACAATCTGGAAAAAGGAGAGAAAAAGAGAAAGATGACATGCTATTACCAACAACATACAGTATGTGCTTACTTCTTACTTGTATAATGCATTTGTCTGGAAGGTAAGAAAAAGGGAGTATATGCAAAATGTGTATGCATTAGAATGCATCATCTGGGCCAATTCCATTGCAGAAAAGACTTGAAGAGTCTTCAAACATCCAGGAATGGAAACAAAATAATCAGCCTGGAACTTTTTAAAGCAGCCATTTCTTTTTTCCCAGAATTATGGGGCATCTGCAAAAGACATTCACAGGTTTCCTGGAAAGACATAGCTACTTTAAAGTATGGGACACAGGTGCTATATTCATATTCCTGAATACTCCAAAGCACCCGTTCAAAATGTACAGCTTTTTTAAAAATGGAATAATTATTGCAACGTGGACCTCATGAGAAGAGCATTACATTCATTCAAATATCCAGAGAAAGGTTTGTAGACATCAAGTATTGAAATGAGATTAGCCTGACCACGGATCCCATCAGAAAATGAACAGAATATGTGTTACATGTCAACTAGTTAGAGGAATCCTCAATTCTGGTTGCCAAGTGCCAAATTTTGAACAGGTGAACAGATGACCATAGGGGTGTTGCAATAGTTGTAAGCGTGAGGACCTGTCATAAGTCACTTTTTTCAGTGCCGTTGCAACCTTGAATGGTCACTAAACAAATGATTAAGTCAAGGACTACTTGTAAAGAGTTCCATCGCTTCATCATTTCAGCAAAGATTTTTACTTTTTAGTTTTTACTCTTCAGATCCAGGTTTAAAACTCACTTTCTGCAATTCTATAATGTAAATTCAATAATGTTCTTACAGCTTGTCAAACTTACCTTTGAGGACCTGCCATTGTTGAATCCATCCTTCATATTGCTCTATTTATAAGTCAACCTTATGTATCATCTCTCTCATATCTTCCCACTTGTAGAATCAGAAGGGATCACAAAGGTATTTTGTTCAAACCTTTGCAAATTACAGAAAAGCCAGTTAAGCTATTCATGAGAGCTGAGTGTTTAGTTCTTTTTCAAAACCAGAGATGGAGAAATGATCAGCAGTTGAATTGGGGTTCATATGAGTAATATTCTCATATTGATCTCTTTGGCAATTTTATATCTGTCTCTAAAATTGAAACTTTGATGTTTGGTTGGAATTCTAATTTTTGATTGTATGAAAGTTACATTTGTCTAGCATATAAATGTTGGGAAAAGCATAGCAAATTGCTTGTCAATAATACAGATATCCACATACTCAAAACCAAAAATTCCTCCATCCCCCCCCCCCGCCCCTCAGCATTGAGGTAGAAAGAGCATAAACAAATTTAAGGCAGGGAAAAGAAGAAACCGAATGAAACTGAAGTCAATTGATGCAGCCTTAATATAAAATATTACAAAGTACAATTTCACTCCTTTAAGCAAAGACTTTAGCGCATGATAGCCTGAGGGTAAAATTGGGAGTAGAGAAGAAATACAGAATCAAGAAGGAAGGGGAGAGGGGTGTGTGTGTGTGGTCAGCTCTAAGGAACAAAGTATTTGTGGATCTTGGCCATGGATGGAAAAGAAAGATAGAAAGGGCTTGGTCGTTCTGTGGATGAATCACCTTGGGCTCATAGAAGCAAATTTGCTCATGATAACAGGAACATGATTGTTTAACGAAGTGGCCACTGCCCATGATAACTTCCAGTATAAATAGAGGCATGAAGTGGCCTTAGCCCTATGCCTATTTCAGAGGAAAAGGAAGACAGAAGCAACACGAAGATGCAAGTCAAAGTTGTAGCTATTTTCCTGGTTATCTGCCTGCTCACCTTGGAAGGCACCAAAGCTAGACCTGGGGTAAGGAGGGATTCGGGTGAAAGAAGGTCATATGGGATCTGTATGTTATCTATATTGACTCCCATTTAAATGAATCAAGTCTTTGGTGCTCTAGCTTCATTGATAGAACATGCAATATTCCAGAACTAGGGTTCCTGCATTTACAACCGACTCCACTGAGTGTTACTGTTTTTAAGAGTTTGTAGCATAAGAGTTATCAGTAAATCGTTCCTTTCCTGGAAGTTTGCAGCAACTAATAGATGGTCATAAAAGGACCACTCATACTTGATCAGACTAAAGCCTACTTCAAGCATTTCAATAGCCAGAGAAGGTGAGCCACAAGGTGGCATTCCCATTGATCCTTCTAGGTTTGTTGATGTGTTTGGGAAGGATAGAGAAATAATCAACTGCTCTAAGAAGAAGGAGAAAGAAGAAGGAGAAGGATCAAAGTCCTGGAGGGATTTAAGTAGCATATATGCCATCCATTGGGTCCTTCCTTCCTTCCTTCCTTCCTTCCTTCCTTCCTTCCTTCCTTCCTTCCTTCCTTCCTTCCTTCCTTCCTTCCTTCCTTCCTTGATTTTATATTATGCTTGTGAGCTACCTAGAGTTGTGTTTTTAAGATGGATTATCATATAAGCATTTTAAATAAATAGTGCTCAGGAAAATTTCTAAGTGTGACGCAAATGATCCTTGTGATGGCTTAAGATGTTTGTTTACTTAGTTGTGCCTCCTTTTTCCCAATTAGCTCATTCTCCTTTCTTTACTATTTAAACCCTTTTCATTGGAAATGCCAAGAAATAATGAGTTTCTTTCTTTATGCAAAGCATACACTTAAGGGTGATGACCAAAAATCTCAGCGTTTTAATGAACATTAACCTAATTCCCCATTTTTGAACATATACCTGGAGCCCAACTACCTTCTGTTCTCCTTTTTCCCAATTTTGCCATTGTAACCTTCCACTGAAATATATAAAAATGAGTACCTGAAATGCACACCTACGTTTGGGGAATTGATTGTGAAAAAGGTAGGTTTATCAGAAGAACTACATTCAGATGCAATTAGGAAAAATATATACTAAAATGTATGTGATATAGAAATGATTCACCAGGTCTTCTTCTGGGATTAATTTTAGTTTTCCAGTCTGGCTGTAAAAACTCTGTTGGTCTCCCCTCCAAAAATTAATCACACAGGATCCTGCTGAACTCTGCTATCCTTTGTTGTAGTTTGTTCAATTCTCTGATATTCACAAAACGCCAGGGTCTTTTTAGTGTTTTTTCCAATTCTTGAGCAAAAAAATAAAATAATAACAGCTCTGTTTATTTTCCTCTGCAGAATGTAGGCAGCTTTGACAACAACAATGTAGGATCTGACAGTTTCAACGATAATGGAGTAAGTATAAAATGTAATAATTAAAATTTTAATAACTAAGTACCCAGAATAATTGTATGCTCGGAGCTAATTTGTCTTCTTCATTCCTCAGTAGGAGATAAAAACTATTTTTAAAAGCTGTATAAAAGCTCTTCAATGTACTTTCTTTCTTTCGATTCATCCATAAGCTAAATATATTCCTTTTTTCTCAAAGATACCAGGTAAAAAGTCATTTGTCAATGACTGAAGAAATGTATTTGCAGGGCATGCTTAACTGAGTTGTGTGTGGGGGGGATGATATATATATGTCATGTAAATAATAAAACAGTATTAATCAACTCAATCAACCACAAAAGGTCTAGATTTTATCCCAAATAGCCAATCTCATTTGTTGTTTATATTTTATTTTAAAAATTACAATATATATTTTCCCATTTGGTTGTGTTTCTGTAACTTTATTCAAGGAACAAAGCAATAATAGCTTTGTAAGATTAGGGGGATATTGGGACAAATGCTTATGGTCATAAGACTGAACCTTTAGGATGCTCTTAATTTCAATTTGTGTTGCTTTCATTTTGTGTTTCAGAACAGCTATAATTCTGGACCTTCTGGAGGGGTATGTATTAACAAATGTATAGATGCCAGTTTTGAGCAGAACTCAACATTCAGCCCTAAAATTCCAAAAAAAGTAAACATTTTGAGACTATGGGAGTTGACATGTTCATTTATCCTGAGTGAAATTTTCTTTGGAGGGAAGATTGTAGGAGAGGACAAGATGGAATTCGAAGCTGCAAGATGCTACAAGATGCTCACTAAAGTCCACATTTTCCTTGGCATCTCAACTGCCTACTCTTTAGAGGGCAAGGAGGGCAGAGTCAGCATCTAAAATGAGTTCTGCTGGCTGTCTATATTTTGGCAGTTCTCAAAGGTATTATGGGATAGCCCTATTCCTCTTTGCTACTCAATGTTGAAATGTATATGTAAATAAAATGATGTTCCTCAAAGTCAGCCTACAGCTGATCACAAAACACTAACATATGCTCTTGTGCTCTATTTTTAGAATGGCGGAAGCTTTGATAACAATAAAGTGGGCGACAATAGCTTCAATGACAATGGCGTAAGTGATGGAGAATGTGTTTTGTCTTCTTAGAGAGAAGGGAGAATCCAACCTGTCAAAGACTACCAAAACAGGTCTTGTAATTTGAATGGAAAGAAGGTTTATCTATAGGAAGGAGGAAGAAAATCTTAGTATCTGGAGATACATCCTAGCAAGGAGATTTAAGAAGCCATGCCTATGTGTGTTTGCTTAGGAGACAAAGGCAGGAAGGAAGAGACTAGGTTAGAGATAAACAGGGGATCCAGACAGGATCTGAGTCTCTATTTCTATCTTTCTCAACCTTTGTAATTTTAAATGTATATTTCAGTTCTCCAAACTCCCCCTTCAGCATGGCTTGCTGGAGAATTCTGGAAGTCCACATGTTTTAAAGTTGCTAAGATTGAGAAACATTGGTCTCTTTATATCCTGCTCTTCCTTGTAGTCAGTAGTGTGAATGGTTAAGAGGTACTGTTCTGAAGTCCCAGTGGATATCTGAGATCTGCAAACGATATAATTTTGTCTAGTCCTAGAACAGAATCACCACAGTTCAAAGGCATCCTAGAACTGGACACCTTTGAATTGTGCTGCTGAAGGCAACTATTACACATCCCATGGACTGCAAAACTAACAAACAAAGAAGTCCTAGACAAACCTCACCAAAAATATCACTTGAAGCCAAGATCACTAAACTTTGGTCTTGTTGTGAGAGCTGACTCACATGGAAAGGTCAATCATACTGGGAGTGATCGGCGGAAAAATAAGAAGGGATTGCCCTCACACCCGTTGGTTAGACACTATGAAAGATGACACAGGGATGACCATGGTGGATCTGAAGGAGGTGGTGCAAGATGGAGGGGCATGGATAGTACTGACTCATAGAGTGGCTGAGGGTCGGACACAACTGAATGGCTGACAATGATGAGGACAAGAGATTGTGAGCCATGTTTTTGAACTTCTAATCTTTCAAAAGCTCAGAATAAATATTTAGAACAACTTCCCAAAGTGGTTTTCTTCCACATATACTCTACGCTGTTACTATAATGGCCAGTTATCATGTTGATTAATTATCTGTTTTCAGTACTGCCTCTCCTGGTGATGTCACTTGGCTAATAATAATAATAGCAACATCATCACCATCATCAACAACAAGAACAGTAACAGTAACAATAACAGTAACAGAGTTGGAAGGGGCCTTGGAGGTTTTTTACACCACAGTGGTCTTTGGATGACTAATACTTTAAAGAAAAGCTTGCCACTATCCTCTCCATATTAACATCACCATAATTGTTTGGAATTTTATTTTACTATGGCCAAAACATTTTTTTTCATGCTCCAAATGCACACTAACCACTGTTTCTCCTTCTTTCCCATACCAGGCAGAAAATTATGGCTTGGTTTATGGAGCATATAAAATCTGAATTAAGAAACACTAATCACAATGTTCTCAGGACACACTCTTTCCAAAGAATAAATCGTATTACAGGCAATCATTCCATACCAATGGGACTGGTGGCTCCATTGCTAAGCAATATAGTCATAAATGCAACTTCATGCGATCATGCCGAATTATGTCAGTCATTGCAGCAGTTCTGGTTGCCATCATTAAGTGAAGCCTACACTGTCATTAGGTGAAACATCATGTGATCACTATTTGTGACCACTTGCCGGCTTTCCCATTGACTTTGCTTGCCAGAAGCCAGCTATGAAGGTCACAAATGGTGACCCATGATCGTGAGATGAGCTGGTTGCCAAGCTCCCAAATTGTGATCACGTGACTATGAGGATGCTACAACAGCCACAGCAATGGGGAACAGTTGTAAATTCCCCTTTGTTCAGTGCCTTTGTAACTTTGGATGGTTGCTGACCAATTTGTTCAATGAGGACTACTTGTATTAGCATGACAGACTCATTTGGATTCATAGTAAGACTATGGATGCCTTTCTCTCAGCATACAAAGTTATAGTTCATCTCATTTTGGCCTGATCTAGCATGTTGTGTAAATTCAGAATGAGTTCTTTTATCCTTCTCAAGAGGGTCTGTACTGGACCCTGGATAGAATAGGGTTTTTGAATCAACATGTTAGTGTGGAAACAATGTCCTGATTTTTTTTTCTTCTTTTCTGCATTTATTTTTGCATTGCAGAATAGCGCTAATGGACCCGAAATCTGGGTAAGTTTGTATATAATTCTGAACCTTTCTGTTAATGACTTAATTCTGTTATGTAGCTTCCTACTGGTAAGATCCCAGTCTCCAACTCTGGACAAAGTCCTTTTCTGCTGTGGGATCAATCATGAATTGGGCAGCTGATTTTGCATAAAATAAAGTCCAGGGCTGGGAAGCAGAGAGCAGCATAGACAGATATAACAACTTCCTTGTTGAAACCGACCCGTTTCTACCTGAATTAAAATTCTACTTCTAGTGGGAAGTTCCCAATCAGATATAGAACCATTTGTCTCCAGCATCAAGAACTTCAAGCTATATACTATGCACAATCACAATGTTCTAAATTTTATCTGTAGGATACTTCAGGTGTTACCAAGTGCTTCCTTCTCTATAAATGAGAAATTAATCAAAGTGTATAGATCTTATTGATAATGGTGATGAATGTTTATTGAGAGTCTCATGATATTCAAACTCTTAAAGGTGTTTTATTTTCTTCTTTATAGGGCTAAAAACCTAGCACCATTCCAGATGATCTCCGCCCAGACTTTTCATCAAGGATATCATTGCTGACTCAAATTATTCGTTTTACTTGGTATTGAACCTTTCGCTGGTCCTGACTGTACAGAAGTTTCTTCTTGCAAATAAAGAAACATGACTTAACCAATGTGCCTTGCAGAACAGTTGTGCCTCAGTGTGAATTTATTACCTACTTAACCTATCAACAATCTAATTGATTATTTTATGGATAAAAGTGGTCCTATGGATTAATCTGAAAGCCAAATCTTTCTTTCCAAAACAATTGGGCAAAAAGCCATCCATCAAAGATTTGGGGAACTCACCAGTCTTAACTGAATTAGAAGCAGAAGAAAATTGTGTCAGTTGACTCAATCAATTAACCCCCAAGGATTAGGCTTAGTATGAAATGGACTGTTTAGTTTAGGACAGTGGTGGTGAACCTATGGCACAGGTGCCAGAGGTGGCACTCAGAGCCCTCTCTGTGGGCACGTGTGCCATCGCCCCAGTCCTAGGCCTTCAGCTGGGTTTTATAAAACCTTTTCGCTTTAGGCCTCCACCGCTGTGTACAAAAAAAAAAGGTTCAATCAATCAGTCAATTTCAACTTCTCGTGGGAAAAAAAAAGATCTTGCAAAGTTGGAATTGATTGATTGAACTTTTTAGTCCCACCCAGTCTGCTGTTACCACTGAAGCCATGCCTACCCAATGGGCCACGCCCATCCAATGGGCCACACCCACCCGGCACCCGACGATGCGTAAGTGGGTTTTGGGTTGCAGTTGGGCACTCGGTCTCTAAAAGGTTCACCATCACTGTGACAGGCTTACAAGACAGAGAAGGGTGGTCATGTAGGCATTTGATGCGACTGAGGCTTGGTCATTTTTATGCCTTGAAAATCACAGAAGGACAAGAACGGATGCTACTCTGACTTTATTGTCATTGAAAGCTCCCCAAACCCAGTAGACAGAAAATAAACAGTCACTACACCCACCACCACCACCACCCCTATTTTTTGATTCATTTCAGCAGGTGAGTTCTTGCTTCTAATTCGGAGGAGAGGAGGACTTTGTCTCGCAGCTCGGTCTTCCTTCCGACATTGGCAGCACCTGGAAGAGCAGAAGGATCAGATGAGTGAGGGCACAGCCAATAAAAGGGGGCAAATTCAGTCCAGGCCTGGCTCAGGATTCCAAAAGAGCTGAAGGCCCTTTTTCATGAGCCCACAATTCCTCAGCTAGTTTACTTATTTTCTAAAGATTCTGTTTGCCATTTGAAACATTTTGGCGCCACGAAGGCTTGGGGCAAGCTCAGCCCACAAGTGGCCCCTGACTCTATTTCTGGGAAACCCCCAAATATCCACCTCAGACATCAAAGGAATTCGGTGGCTGCACTTGCCATTGAAATGTTCTTCTCCATTCATAAAGTTTCGGTGCTATGTGAGTGTCAAGGTTCAGTGGGACTTTGGCGGGAGGGAAGAATGGAGAGGGGTGGATTGTAAGAAGGGTCAGATGAAAGAATATACGTGCAGATGAGGCCCAGAAGAAGGGCCATATGTGGCGATAGGATCCCAGTGTGGGTGTGATGAATATGACAGTGAGGAAGATGAATTCTGAGAGAAACATTTACTCTTAAACAGTGCTTTTTTGGTTAAAAAAAAAAAGGTGCCGAAACTCACACATGTCATACAACCCGCCTTGCCTACTCTACAAAGTTCCATCCAAAAAAGGTGACCGAAACTTCGTTCTGGGCGTTCTATGACAAAAAAAGCCCTGCTCTTAAACAACTCTTTCTTTAACAATTTTTTTCTTCTGCTCACTAAGGGATTTGCAGCACAAGTTTGCTACTTGATAACATTGCGAGGGGGGCTGCGTGTGTGTGTGGGGGGGGTGGGGGGCTGCAGGGACAATGAAGCAAGAAACTTCCTGACAGTTAGAACAATTAATCAGTGGAGCAACCTGCCTCCAGAAGTTGTGAATGCTCCAACACTGGAAGTTTTTTAAGAAGAGACTGGACAGCCATTTGTTTGAAATGGTATAGGGTTTCCTGCCTGAGCAGGGGGTTGGACTAGATGACCTCCAAGGTCCCTTCCAACTTTATTATTATTACTTATTACTAAGACAGATTCACAGGTTCAACCACTTAGCCAGGATGTTGGGTCCATGAATAGCTCACCTACAAGAAAACCCAAAACCACATAGCTGGCACAGGAAACTAGAAGCTTTGCAAGATACCAGTGACCTGAGGTGGGCAATAGGTGGTGTGACATTTAGCTATTTGGCATAGCAAGTGAGAAAGCTTTAGGGGGCTGAAATCCAGGTAACCAATCAATATTATATGTTATGCATGTATTATTAGTGGGAGGGCAAAGGGGTATATTGGGAGGGCAAAGGGGTCTATGTGAATCACCTTTGATTATAAAAACTGCTGTAAAACTGAAATCAGGGCCTTGGTAGCTTTCAAAGCCAAGGCTACTTTCATCTTGGTACCAAAATAAAAGTATTTTTCCATATCTTGGGTTTGGTGATCAATTGGCTTCGACACAAAGCTAAGACCCAGTTTTGGGGACAACATAGGTTTCTTCATATTTCTACCTAATTTTTGCCTGGTTTTGAGGGAATGTGGTATGCCAGTGATTAGCCTTGAAAATGGTTGGTATTTTGGAGTCATCCCAACTAAATGGGGAGAAAAGGGAAAAGATTATGCCCAAAGCTCTGTGGAAATAGAAGCTTATAAAAAGCAAAGCCACCAGGAAAAATCAATAACATCATTAATCTGTTAACACCATTAACAGAAACTTGGTAATTTATTCCTTTAAACCAGATGCCCACATTCATAGGCATCTGGTAGAAGAAACAACGATATCAGAATGATATCTTTTGTGTGGATTTTATGTTTTTTATTTGTAAATTGCTCAGAGTCACTTAAATATAGGTAATCCTCAACTTGCAACCACAACCACAATTTTATTTGCTAAAGGAGACATTTGCTAAGTTAGTTTTGCCTCATTTTAAGACCTTTCTGCCCACAGTTGTTAAGTGAATCACTTCCCCATTGTTTTTGCTTGTCAGAAGGTCACAAAAGGGGATTGCATGACCCCAGGACATTGCAACCATTATAAATATGAGTCCGTTGCCAAGTGTCAGAATTTGGATCTCGTGACCATGGGGATGCTGCAATGGTCGTAAGTGTGAAAAAGGGTCATAAGTCACTTTTTTCAGTGCCGTTTGAATGGCCACTAAGCAAACTGTGGTAAGTCGAGGACTACTTGCAGTGAGATGGGTGGTGTATAAATTTGATAAACAAAGATGATCAGGGGACTGGAGTCTAAAACATACAAAGAACGGTTAATGGAATTGAGTATGTCTACTCTAGTTTAAGGAAGAGAAGGACGAGGGGGGACATGATAGCAGTGTTCCAATATCTTAGGGGCTGCCACGAAGAAGAGGGAGTCAAGCTATTCTCCAAAGCGCCTGAAGGCAGGACAAGAAGCAATGGATGGAAACTAATCAAGGAGAGAAGCAACCTAGAACTAAGGAGAAACTTCCTGACAGTTAGAACAATTAACCAGTGGAACAACCTGCCTCCAGAAGCTGTGAATGCTCCATCACTGGAGATTTTGAAGAAGAGACTGGACAGCCATTTGTCTGAAATGGTATAGGGTTTCCTGCCTGAGCAAGGGGTTGGACTAGATGACCTCCAAGGTCCCTTCCAACTTTATTATTATTATTATTATTATTATTATTATTATTATTATTATTATTATTATTATTATTATTATTAATAAATAAAAATAATTCTTGTGTGTCACGATTTCAGCGCTTATGCAATTCATATTATTTGGATGAAGATGATGTCATTATACATGGGACGTAATTTACCCAGCACCCCCCAAGGTCCTAGGCTGGCAGGCCTGCAAATCAACATCCTGGAAATTGGAGACTGCAATTCAGACTTGACCTTCAGTAAGAAAACCAGAGGTTGCTTGCACATGAATGTTTGGAAACAGATATTGTATTAGAAAACTTACCTGAAGTGCTTACTGTTGGTAATTAGGCTGTTGCATTTCTTCACCCTAGAAAAATACAGGCATTAGTCCATCCTGAGACTTGCCTATGATCAGACAAACCTGGCTTTTCATAACTACGTAATAGCAGTTCAGTCATGCCTGCTAGACAAGCTTAGAATTGCAATGCCCGCAAAGCAGCATAATGTCAAACAGGGGGAGAGGAATGCAATAAACTGTACCAGCAGCTTGCTGTCCAACTGGTGTTGCTCAACATATTTAACCTGGTCAGTTAGCGGCCGCATTTACAGCATAGGCTACATTTGGGAGTTTGTTTTAAACATTGGTTCTGGGTTTTTGTGGCACAGCAGAGGATCAAAGCTAGAAGATACCGGAATGATAGATAAATGAATATTTTTTGGACTTAACCCCTTTTCTTACCTGACCGTCATTTCCTTTCACTTTTTTTCCTTTCCCTCTCCCCTTTCCTTTTCCTCTTCCTTTCCCCTTTCCTCTTCCTTTCCCCTTTCCTTTTCCTCTTCCTGCTTCCTCCTCGTTTTGTCCTTGTCCCATTTCCACATCCTAAAAAACAAACAGGCAAGAATATGCATTTGCAATGAGATTTGGACTTGTTTGAAATAAAAAGGCAATCTTTTTTTCTCGGGCAAAAAGCCACATCTGGCCTTGCAAGCATGCACCAAGGGATGCATTTGAAAGAGAAATGGGTAGTTGGACCAAGGCAACAAAGCAGAACTGTTGTGTCCTGAGCCTGGGGAAGCATTCGGCAGGCTCAGAAATGTTGCAAAGGGTCCTGGGCAGACCAAAAGCTGCCCGGGACCAGACTGGCTGTCTCCAGCCTTGCGTGCATGCACAGGGTGCGAAAACAGCCAGATTTTCATTGGCTGATACTGTCTGGGTCTAGGACAGGGCTTTTCAACCTTTTCACCCATTGTACCACTTTTAGGATATGGCAACATCCGAGTACCACCAGTTGCCTAGCAAGGTGTCAAAAACTTAATGACCAAAAAAAAAGAAAAAAGTGATAAAGTACAGGTAGTCCTCGACTTACAACAGTTTGCTTAGTGGCTGTTCGAAGTTACAATGGCACTGAAAAAAGTGCCCCCCCAAGCCACAGCCGAGCAAGACACCTGCCTGCCCGTCCGGCCACGCTCTTCCTCCTGTCCGAGGTTTTCATTGTTGTGAGCATTTCTGTTGAGGATTGGCAGCGGGGGTGGGGTGGCGGGGTGTTTGGTTTTTATTCCCCCCTGTCTACTGGGTGGTTGCAGCAGGTTTTGGTCACTTCACATGTCCCTGGGACACTGTGACCGTCATAAATACGAATCAGTTGCCAAGCATCTGAATGTAAATCACAAGACCCTGGAGAGGCTGCAACATCCCAGCTGATTGGCGCTTCTTCTGGGCTCAGCAGAAGCGCCAGGATCAGTGCCGAGCTCCAGCTGTAGCCTAGTGCTGATCCTGGGGCTTCCGCTGAGCCCTGACAGCCCTGCAGTTCCAGCCGTCTCTCACTCAGGCTTGTGCAGTGCTGCCACCGGTTCAGCTCATTCCCCTAACCCGCTACCACTTTTCTAGGATGGTCGCGTACCACCTGCCAGGTGCCAATGTACCACAGGTGGTACCCGTACCACTGGTTGAAAAGCCCTGGGAGTCTAGGACACTATAAAAGGCCTGCGTGCCATTTTGCTGCTGCTGGTTGTAAGAAGAGAACAATAAAAGAAGCTTGTTTGTTACACCATGTGTTGCCTCTTAATGTCTCTAACCTGCAAACACAACAAGAACCATTTTATTTACGTGTATACCGTAGGTGATTAAAAATAAATAGAATCAATATCATTGCTCTCTAATCAGGGGGTTTGACCACTTCCTCCTCTATAGTAAAAATTACCAAATAAAGCAAGTAATTGTGGAGAGCTCTGGGATCACCAAGACTCTTTGGGGGTAGCATTGGGATCTAATTAAGCACTTCTGTTTTAGAGTCGTGTGAACCTTTTTCAACTTAATGTCTGTGCATATTCTCAATCCTCAACATCACGGTGGTCCCAAAAGTTTTTTTTTTTTTTTTCCAAAAGGCAAATGGACTTTCTTAGTGTTTTTTTTTTCCTCCTCGAAAACATTTCGCCTCTCATCTAAGAACTGAAGAGCCAGGAAAGTCCAGTTTTCTTTTGAAAAAGCACTACTGGAACTTCTCCAACTTATCATTTTTCAGTTGTGATAAACTACTGTACATCACTTGGTTCACTCCACAGTGAACTCAGCATACTGGTAGATAAGCAGACTGGGAATGGCTGGTTTTCACTATCTAATGGCTCTAAATAAGCCACGGCAGATGGAATTTTGGAGACTTATATTCCCAGTCTGGTTGGAAGGCATCAAGTAGGAGAAGGATGACTTAATGGGTGAGAACATCAGAGTTGTGCCATCTTTCTCCTCCTCCTGGCTGAGAAGATTGATTCATTTTACCTAATGACAGGGGTAAAACATGTTTATCATTTGCCAATGTAACATCTTCCAGCATACTTACAGCAGCTCTTTTCACCATATATTTCTGAATAAAAAAATAATAAAAGAACAGTTAATACATTCTGGTTTTCCTTACTAATCCTGGAAACAGAGAAGAGTTTTGTTGCTGGTTGCTGGGAGTTCATCAGTTTTTTTAAAGGCCTTGCAGGAAAATTGTCCTTCTTTTCCACTAGTGTTTTGGTACAAAGGAAGTTTGTTTCTTTTTCCAAGTTCTTTCAAAGGAAAAGAGATTTCTGGAGAAATTGTCATGAATTGAGTGAGGTCTTGAATTTCCTGTAGATCAAGGCTCTCCAAACTTGGCAACTTTAAGATTTGTAGACAGCCAAGCTGAGGAATTTTGGGAGTTGAAGTCCACAAGTCCTAAAGTTGTCAAGTTTGGAGACCCCTGCTTTAGATGAATGGTGATGAAATGGTGGTTGTTAACCTTCTGCCTCTTATTATACAACCATCCTTGTGGAGCCTCCTGACTTATCATTATAGTCCAGACTTCCTAGGAAGGAAGGAGGAGCAGGAAGGCATTGATAAAGTGTTGCAGAAGTCAATAAACACTTCGATCATCCTTTGCAGCATGTTACATCCTAGGCATTGAGGGAAGTAGATGGGTTGCCTTGCAGAACAGATCAAAAGATAAATATGAGTCCTGTAGCATCTGTCTGGAAGTGGTGGCCCCAAAAGCTACCTCAGAGTAATACTCCTTGGTTTATACTCAATTATAGAACTTAAAGAGATATAAGTATAATTTTTTTGACACTCACCGGAAGATTATTTGGTGCTAGAACATGATCATTAGCATCCACTGGGTGTTCCTGTAGAAAGGGGGAGGGAGAATCAACTACAAGTGATAAACTACAAGTCCCATCAGCCTCTACAGTGAACTCAGCCCATCCAACATATTTGGAGGTTAAGCAGATTGGGAATAGCTGATCACTATCTAATGACTTCAAATAAGCCATGCCAGGTTGAATTTTGGAGACTTGTATTCCCAGCCGAGCATCAAGTAGGAAAAGGATGATTTAGTGGATAAGAAGCTCAAAGGCCTGCCATCATTCTCCTCCCTCCTGTCTCCTTTTATCTAATAATAGAGCTATCCTTCTATGTCACTTGCCAATGTAGCATCCTTCCAACATACTCACAGCTACTTTTTCCTCCACAAGATCATGTTTTTCCTGAAGAAAGGATAATAAAAAGAAGAGTTAAAACATTCTGCTTTCCCCTACTAAACACGGAAAAGTTTTGCTGTTAGTTGCCGAGAGTTTTTGAATAGTTTTTGTAAATGCCTTGCAGGAAGTTTGTCCTACTTTTCCCTCTATCAGTTGGGTTGAAAGCAAGATTGTTTCTTTTTCCAAATTCTTTCAAAGGGAGAAGGATTCCAGGAGAAATTCTCATGAGTTGAGTGAGTGTCAACTGTCCAGTTGGTGAATCCAGAAAAAGGAATGCCTGGGACATTATTCTACCAAGAGTATAAAACTTTACTGAATAAACCACTTTGGCACAGAAGAAATTCTGGACTAGAAAATTCAGCTAAAGAAATTGCAGATCTTTTCTCTCTGGTGAAGAGATACACTGAGCATGAACACCTAGGCTAATTTCTTTCTCCTGGAGATGAATTGGAACACAGGATATATCTTTGCCATGGTGCCTATATATAGAAATATAGAAAGAACAGGAAGGAAGGAAGGAAGGAAGGAAGGAAGGAAGGAAGGAAGGAAGGAAGGACAGATTAGATAGAAGGAGAGGGACAGAGAGAGGGAGAGGGAGAGAGAGAGAGATGAGATGAGAGAGATGGGAGAGAGAAGAAGGAAAGAAGGAAGGAAGGAAGGAAGGAAGGAAGGAAGGAAGGAAGGAAGGAAGGAAGGAAGGAAGGAAGGAAGGAAGGAAGGAAGGAAGGAAGGAAAAGATTAGTTAGAAGGAGAGGGACAGAGTGGGAGTGTGTGAGAGATGATAGAGATGAGAGATAGAGGAAGGAAGGAAGGAAGGAAGGAAGGAAGGAAGGAAGAAAGGAAGGAAGGAAAGAAGGAAGGAAGGAAGGAAGGAAGGAAGGAAGGAAGGAAGGAAGGAAGGAAGGAAGGAAGGAAAGAGACATATCTAACCATGATTTGGGGTTCTTATGAACAAGTTTTATTTTATTATCTCGGTATTAATCTACCTCCAGTCATATTGCTAACTGAATATCAAACTGCTGCTTCTGGTTATTTTTTTAAATATTAGATTAGAATTGGGAACTTGGTTCTGCCATTATATGGATGGATAACCATCATCATTACGTTTGAAACCTTGTTGTAATTAATTTAAAAAGGGTCACTAGCAAAACCATGGTTCTGCAAATAGAATCAGTCTTATGGATGCCAGATATGGCATGCAAATGTTGGAAACGTGGAGTGCTTACCTTCAACCTGGCCTGGACCTCCTGAAAGAAAAAAGTTACCATGATAATTAGCAAAATAGCAAAGAGGAGAAAGACAAATAGAATGGGAAGGAGAAATGTAAAAAAAAATAAGTCTATGGTATTCAATTTCATGTTTAAGCATACCCATTTATTTTCAGTGCTGAAAACAGATCTAAACCAACTAACTGCTGATTCATTAAATAAAAATTCAAAAATGATTGTAACAAAAACAGAAAAAGTGTATCTTGAACAACTGGGAGTGGATATTTTCGCAATTAAAAGGTGAGCCCTTTTTTATTCTAAGAGATGCCCAAACGAAGACACTAGCAATTCACATTTCCCTGGTATCTATGGTGTAACTTTACACTTCTCTTGGAAAGACTGACCTAATGTGTCTGGACATCAAGCTGACATTTCTCCACCCCTACTTCTCCCACTCTTGCAGATAATTGCAGATATGAGCAATGTGCAAATATAGTGGGAAAACATGGCAGTTACATTGGTACTGAAATGATGACAGTATCTCATCCAGAGAATGAAAGAAGGAAAGCTGGGCGAGAAAATAAGGAGAGATGATTTCAAGGTTGTTTGTGTAAGTCATTAAGCCCAACACCCTAAACTGATCCCCTCTTACCAGAAATTGTCCGAACGCCACCACAAAAAAACAAGCAACCAATGGACGGAACATCTTGCCTCAGACTCTTTGCTCTTCCAAGTAATGAAGTTCTTCTGACGACACTGGCTTTTAAGTCATTTATACTTCACCTGGTATGCTTCAGTGAGTCCAAACCAATGGCCCTACTGTCAAAGGAGGAAGTGTTTGAATAAAAGACTTTTTGATAAGTAAAGGTCATCAGATATGATCACCCTCACCATCAGGCCAGTACAGGTCACCACTAGATAAGGGAGACTTTGAACAATCAAGACAATTTCTAGACTTCCAGAATTTACACACTGTTCTTAACATAATTTACATTGCAGTATGGAATCTGGAGGCTGAGAGAGCTGCTGATAATAATGACATGGATGCTTTGGGTCTTGATGGGTTTGGATTTGCTAGTGTCAGAAAGAGATAACAAAGCAGGTTGAGTACTAAAATTACATCTTGTCAGTTCCAAGTAATAAATTTTAAAGAGGTGCCCCAAGACCTGAAATCTGTTCTTTTCCTTTCACTTATCCACGTTTTTTGCCACATTTACAGTATGTGCAATTTTTTTTTTTTGGCAGATTCTGGTTTGGTGCCATTTTGGGAACTTTATGTGCTGTGTTGGCAAAGATTATATCAGCTATAAACAGATCATGGGACTCGTAGGGTTATCTTGATGATGTTGTCAGTACTAGATATAATCTTTTGTGTTGCCTGCTTAGATTTTATCAACCCAATCAATTAAGGCCACCACACTGATTTCCATGAAAAGGTCATTTGGTACTCTTGGAAGTGTTTCAATAGGGATTATCTTATTGTTTGCAAAAGTGACCTAACCTCTGATAAAGAATTATAAAAAATCATCTGATGGAAAGAACAACATCTTACATAACGCTATTTGGAAAAGATTGATGAATCAAACAATCAGGGTTTTGACATATCGTAAGCACAAATAAAGAGCTATAAAATTCCTCTCCTTTTGGAAGAAATATCTTTCAAGGGGAACCTAGATTAGATTAGATCTTGTCCATATAGGGAAAAGAATGAAGCAGAATTAGGGAAATAAGGATGTGATGATCCAGGCACCTGTTGATATTAGCAAATTAATATTCTGATAATTAATATTCTCTTTCATGTTTTAATTTTTTCATTGTTGTTGTTGTTAGTTGCAAAGTTGTGTCCAACCCATCGTAACCCCATGGACAACATTCCTCCAGGCCTTCCTGTCCTCTACCATCTTCTGGAGTCCATTTAAGCTCACGTCTATTGCTTCAGTGACTCCATCCAGCCACCTCATTCTCTGTCGTCCCCTTCTTCTATTGCCCTCAATCTTTCCCAGCATTAGGCTCTTTTCCAGTGAATCCTTCCTTCTCATTAGGTGGCCAAAGTATTTGAATTTCCACTTCAGGATCTGGCCTTCTAAAGAGCAGTCAGGGTTGATCTCCTCTAGGACTGACCGGTTTGATCACCTTGCAGTCCAGGGGACTCGCAGGAGTCTTCTCCAGCACCATAGTTCAAAGGCCTCCATTCTTTGGTGCTCAGCCTTTCTTATGGTCCAACTTTCACATCCATACATTGCAACTGGAAAAACCATGGCCTTGACTATACGTACTTTTGTTGGCAGGGTGATGTCTCTGCTTTTTAGTATGCTGTCTAGATTTTCCATAGCTTTCCTCCCCAAAAGCAAAGTTTTTCCTACCTTCTAGCCAAAAAAAAAAAAGGGTACACAAAACTTTCTAGCAAATTTGACTTTGCTGATGACAACAAATACATGAAGCTCAGGGTGCAGGTTCCATTATTAGAGTCCTCCTAACTAGGTTTTTCGGTTGCAGAGATTTCATTATCAAACTAGGTAACAAAAATTCCAAGATTTGGGGGTCAATAGCTGAACAGTTAGCATGGGCTGTTTTTCCTTCTGTCTTGCCCATTTTGTTCATTCTGAGACTTTTCTTCATACCTTCTCTCATTTATATCAGCTTCCCTGAGAAAGCCTCTCCACTTTATTGTTAATAAATATGACCACACTTTTTGGCTTCTTCTCATAATAAGTGACATATTTGAGGAAAAATCTTCAAGTGGCAAGGATGCCATTGAGCACTAGCATCCAGAATTTTGTGTGTGTCAATTTTCTATGAAAGGACATTAATGACAACTTTCTTTCATGCTGCTTTATATTTCCAAGGCAGGAACAAGCTGCTGTTTTCTTAGGTGCCGAACTGTGAGGTCCCCTTGAACGACTGAACAGGATAGGTAGTGGTTTAAATTGCTGGGTGCTGTCATATGATAAAACAGCATTTGAAGGTCCCAAAAAATACCTAAAATGAACCAAGATGAAGCAGAATGAGTAAGATTACTTCCTGTAATAAAGTCTGTACTAGTCATCAACACAGTGGATATACTTATTAATAATTCCTTAGTGGCCTAGTGATTAAGATGGTGGGTTTGTCAACAAACAGTTTGAGACCCAAGTACCTTGTTCTTCCCACAGCTCCTACCAACCTAGCAGTCTGAAAGCACACAAATGTAAGTTAATACACACCATAGGTACCTATTTGGTGGGAAGACAGCAGCATTCTGTGCATCTTCGCCTATAGTCATGCTGGCCACATGACCATGGAGATGTCTTAAGACAACACTGTCTCTCTCAGCCAGGAAACAGAGATGAGTACCATCTCCTAGAGTGGACAGGGGAAGTCTTTATCTTTTACCTTTTGTTAGGTATTTACTGCATTTTTTAAAAAAAACAAAACAAATGTCTTTCTTCCAAGAATATCTTTTGCATCCACCTTCTTTCTTGCTTCCCAATTTTTAAAAAAGGATAACTTATTTTATGTTAATGGTATGTGGGAAAGACCTTGGGAGAGCTGCAGATTGGAAAACTGGCATTAAAAGATGTCTCAGCCCACAGTAGAAGGACAGTTACTGGAAGCACTTCAGAAGGGACCCTCCCTAGTTTTCTCAAGAGTAAAAGGAAAAAAAAAAAGGGGGGGGTAATCTCAGTTTTGCCAGATTCTGTTAATGTAACTTGACAATAAGATGGAATTAGTACTCCTGGTTGTGTAATTTGTCTGGATTACCTTGCAGGTCTAACAATAATACTTGTGCACATTTTGGAAAAAGGCAATGACAAGCCACTTCAATAACCATGCTGAGAAAATGGTATGCTTGGCTCTGGGTGAACTATCTTGGTAATGCAACATTTGCAAGAAGAAAAGCAGACTCAAAGAAGGTCAAGTGGGGACAGTGAGCTAACTGATACAGAACATCCCTGTCCCCGGCAATCTAAAAATTACAGGGCTATCAGTGCATGTAACATAAATGTGTCTATGGACAAGAACATCAACCTTGCTGTCAAGCAAAATCAAGCTCTTAATAGCGAGTGCCACACAAAGTACACTAACCAAATAGGTGGTAAGACATTAGGGGAACTCAGGCACCACACAGGTTATGTAGGAAGTAAACACAGGGTCGATCATAAAGGGCTCAAATGTCTATACACAAATGCACAGAGTATGAACAGCAAACAGGACGAACTAGAAATTCAGGTTAATGAGGGCAGATATGATATTGTTGCCATTATGGAAACATGGTGGGATGAAACACACAGCCACACAGCTAGAGGGATTTAAATTATTTAAAAGAAACAGACCAAATAAAAGAGGAGGTGGAGTTGCTCTCTATATAAGAAATAACTACATCTCTACAGAAATAGAGCACAACAATGATGAAAACTGTCCTGAATGCATATGGGTCAATATAAAAGGGGGGGGGAAACAACATTGCCATAGGTGTATACTATAGACCAGTGGTGGCGAACCTATGGCACGCGTGCCAGAGGCGGCACTCGGAGCCCTCTCTGTTGGCACACGCTCCACCGCTGCCAGCAGCAGGTCCATCAGGCTGCCACCGCTGCCCGGAGCAGGAGCCCCGCCCAGCACAAAGGAGGCAAAGTGGCTGACTAGCAAGCTTAAGTAGAGGTGGTAGAGCAGAAGTCACCAACCATTGTCGATTGGTGGACTGGAAGAAAAGGGAGGGGGGAAGCATTTTACATGCGTGCACAGGGCCACGAGCACACAAGCACTGAAAATGGGGCAGGGCTAGTGCCTGCATGATGCTCACTAGCCCTGCCCTGTTCTTGCGTGGTGCAGTGCCTTGTATCTGCACCCCACGATGCGGCGGCAGCCATTTTTGCGCCTTGCAGCACGGTGGCCCATTTTTGCACCCCTGGTTTTTGCATGCCAGAGGCGGCACTCAGAGGCGCCTCCATGCCCCCCCCGAGGGCACCACAATGCTGACGCGGCCCTGGCACTTTGCAATAAATAAGCGGGTTTTGGGTTGCGGTTTGGGCACTCGGTCTCTAAAAGGTTCGCCATCACTGCTATAGACCACCCAACCAAACACAGGAAATAGATGAAACTTTTGCTGGTCAGCTAACTAAGGTATGTAGGAAGCACATCACAATAGTAATGGGGGACTTTAACTACCCTGACATCAACTGAGAGACAAACTGTGCACCAAGTGGAAGATCAAAGAGATTCCTGACAAACCTAGCAGACAACTTTGTCTCCCAAAAAGTAGAGAAGGGAACTAGGGGATTAACCATTTTGGACCTAATTTTCACTAACAGAGATGAAATGATAGAAGGTATTGAAGCCATAGGAACCCTGGGAGGAAGTGATCATGCAATATTGGAATTCAACATTATGGAAGCACAAGCAACAGAACACAGTCAAACTAGAGTCTTGGACTTCAAGAGAACTAATTTCAATAAACTTAGAGAGGGTTTGGGAAGGATTCCATGGATGAGAATCCTCCAGGGAAAAACAACTCAAGAGGCTTGGAAATTTTGAAAAGTGAGATAGTAAAGGCCCAGTCTAGCACAATACCAACAAAGAGGAAAAATAACAGCTCTCAAAAGAAACCAGCATGGCTGCATAAAGAACTCTCTGATCAATTGAAAGATAAAAAGGACAAGTATAGAAAGTGGAAAGAGGGACACATAACTAAGTCAGAATATCAGCAAATAGCCCGAGCCTGCAAAGACGAAGCTAAGGCTCAAAATGAACTAAGGCTTGCAACCAAAGTCAAAAATTACAAAAAAAAAGCTTCTTTCAACATGTAAAAAACAAGAAAAAAGTGAAGGGCTGTTCAGCTCTGGGAAGTGGGGGAGGGGGAGGGCGGGGTTTTGGGGTGGGTATGGGGGTTTATACTGTAATCTTCATAAAACTTTTAATAAGAAAAAAGAAAAAAAAGAAAAAAGTGAAGGAAACGATTGGTTCATTAGTGGGTGAAAGTGGCAAGAAGGTGACAAGCAACAGGGAGAAAGCAGAACTATTTAACCCGTTTTTCACATCTGTCTTTACACAAAGGGAAAAAACAGACCAACCTATCAAAAATAGTGCCATAAAAAAACAAAATAGAAATACAAGTTAAGATAGGCAAGAAAATGGTAAGTGAACACCTGTCCAGCCTAGATGAGTTCAAATCACCAGGACCAAGGTTCTCAAGGAACTGGCAGATGTGATCTCAGAACCACTGAACTATATTTTTCAAAGATCCTGGAGCACTGGAGAACTACCAGAGGATTGGAAAAGAGCTGATGTAGTTCCCATCTTCAAAAAAGGAAAAAAAAGGACCCAGGAAATTACAGACCTATCAGCCTGACCTCAATACCTGGGAAGATTCTGGAAAAGATAATCAAACAACGAATCAGCGAACACCTACAGACAAACAAAGTCATTACTAAAAGCCAACACGAGTTCGTCAAAAACAGATCATGCCAGACAAATCTTATTGCATTCTTTGACCAAGTGACAAAATTAGTGGACCAGAGGAATGCTGTGGATATAATTTACTTGGACTTCAGTAAGGCATTTGATAAAGTAGATCACAACCTACTACTTGATCAGATAGAAAAATGCGGGTTAGACAGCATCACCACCAGATGGATCCATAGCTGGCTGACTGTTCGTACTCAGCGTGTGGTCCTCAATGGAACCACATCTTCATGGAGGGAAGTGTGTAGTGTAGCAGTGAAGAGCACTGTTCTGGGCCCAGTGCTCTTCAACATCTTCATCAATGATCTGGACAAGGGGATAGATGGGGAACTCATCAAATTTGCAGACGACACCAAGCTGGCAGGAATAGCCAACACTCCAGAAGACAAGCTTAAGATACAGGAGGACCTGGACAGACTTGAACACTGGGCGCTATCTAACAAAATGAAATTCAATGGTGAAAAAAGTAAGGTTCTACATTTAGGCAAGAAAAACCAAATGCACAGATATAGTATAGGGGGTACCTTGCTCAATAGTAGTAACTGTGAGAGGGACCTTGGAGTCCTAGTGGACAATCACTTAAATATGAGCCAGTAGTGTGCTGCAGCTGCCAAAAAAGCCAACACAGTGCTAGGCTGCATTAAAAGCCAACACAGTGCTAGGCTGCAGAGGGATAGAATCAAGATCACGTGAAGTATTAATACCACTTTACAATGCCTTGGTAAGGCCACACTTGGAATACTGCATCCAGTTTAGTCACCACGATGTAAAAAAGATGTTGAGACTCTAGACAGTGTTTCTCAACCTTGACAATTTTAAGGCATCTGGACTTCAACTCCCAGAATTCCACAGCCAGCAATGCTGGCTGTGGAATTCTGGGAGTTGAAGTCCACATGCCTTAAAATTGTCAAGGTTGAGAAACATTGCTCTAGAAAGAGTACAGAGAAGAGCAACAAAGATGATTGGGGACTGGAGGCTAAAACATATAAGGAACGGTTGCTGGAATGGGGTATGTCTAGTTTAACGAAGAGAAGGACGAGGGGGGACATGATAGCAGTATTCCAATATCTCCGGGGCTGCCACAAAGAAGAGGGTGTTGAGCTATTTTCCAAAGCGCCTGAAGGCAGGAAAAGAAGCAACGGATGGAAACTAATCAAGGAGAGAAGCAACCTAGAACTAAGGAGAAACTTCCTGACAGTTGGAACAATTAACCAGTGGAACAACCTGCCTCCAGAAGCGGTGAATGCTCCAACACTGGAAATTTTTAAGAAGAAACTGGACAGCCATCTGTCTGAAATGGTATAGGGTTTCCTGCCTGAGCAGGGGGTTGGACTAGATGACCTCCAAGGTCCCTTCCAACTTTATCATTATTATTATAAGGACCTACTGGTAACAAATCAACTGTGAGCTATACATTTAATCTCCACTATGCAAAACGATAAGTCCCTGAAGGCATCAGGAGTTTAACTGAAGTAGTGGAAACACTTCTTATTGTTTATCAGAATTGTACATACGGTCCATCTTACCTTGAACTCTCAGAGCAGAGAAGTCATGCCCCCTATGTATGTGTTTTATATGACTTCCATCCTCACTCTTAGAGGGAGAAGGATTTCTCTATTTTTTTATTTTTAGACATTGCATATCCTGTATAGCATTTTCCGTTACCTTAACTACTAGGAGAACCGACTATGTGATTGGCTTCATCCTATTTTGGACTTTTCAGATATAGGAGCCAGATGATATTCAAAAAGATTCATACCCTCTATTACGGTACTAAGGATCAGAACTTGGATAGCTCCTAAAATTTACGGTATATAGTGGTCTAAAATGCAATTGTGCATGGGATCAATTCCTAATACAGGCTTAAACCCCATGGAATAATATCTGGCTACCATATGTGTGAACAATCCAAAATAGGATGAATCTGGTCATGATGTGCCTGCTGGTGATCAATGTAACTGTTCTTATTGTTATCATTTTCTGTAGATAATTCTGAGGGAACATTTTCTTCTGATTCCTAGCCAGAAGATACAGATGGAAAGATTAGATATGCCTGGCATATTTTTCTTTCTTTCTTTCTTCTTTTGTACTGAATTTACCGCTTGAAGAAGCTGATTCTCCTCCAATGCTAACTAGGCATAGAGTGAGTCATCTCAGTGGGGCCAAACATTTAATTAAAGTGATCAACCACGATTCCAGGCTGGTTAATTATTTCTATCTCATTCTCCTCAGAACCAGTACTACACTCAAGATCCAATAAAAATAAATCTTATAAAAATAATAGGGTGAGATGTTAAATGTTGGACCAGGATCAGACAGCTTATAGGTTATGGGGCACTTTTAACCATGTAGTTTCCATCAGTGGCTTTGGCTCAATCGCTCAGCAGAATTTTGCATGGAAAAATAATAGGATCTGTTAGATACCTTGGGCCTAAATCTAACAGGTAAAATAATTAACAAATGAAACAATCAACAAGTAGATTACTAATCCAAACAAACCAACAAATAATATCAATGCAAAAATTAAGAGGAAGGGGTTGTTTTTTTTTTAAAGAAGTCTGAAAACCGAGCAGCTGCTGGAGAAGATTTTATCCTGTAAATGGACCATGGAAGAGGCATGTTTTCAGGTGTCAATTAAAGGAACAGAGAGGACTCTCTGTTCATGTTGCCAGCAGCAAGAAGATCCCTAAGAGTTGCCTACTCTAAAATATAGAATATTTAAAGATCTGATTTAAAGATTGGACACTCTCTGGAGCAATTCCAATTCTGAAATGGCACAGGGGCTCCTGCTTGAGCAGGGCATTGGACTAGAAGACCTCCAAGGTCCCTTTGAACCCATGTTATTCTCTTGTTAATTCTGTGCTGCCATTAAAGTGGTCATCTGGATTTATGAAGCTCAACTCTGGTAGACCTTAGACAAAGAGGCCCATTTGCGTAGTTCTTCTATGATGTTAGAACTTTACACAACCTCTGCCCTTTAGCTTCAATTTGATCATGGATGATGGAATAATTGTGCATGATGCAACGGAAGCCTAACATTTCCTTGTAAATCAAGAAACAATAGAGGAATTGGGTTTGGGCAATGAAGCCTGCAGATTGAGGTAATAAAATGTGGCAGTGGAGCTGAGCAAAGTCACTTAGCAGAAAACCAAGGACCAGAAGAGCTGAAGAGCTGCAAGAAGATGCTTCTCCTTTTAATCTTTGCGTTGACCTTTACACTTTCTGCACAGCGGGTAAGGCTACATTTTGTGGATTGCAAGAGCCTTTCAGTTGGGTGCCTGCAGATGAAATGAGGAAGCATTTTGTTGAGCTCATCCTCATTCTTTAATTAACACATTTCTTCATGAAGGGATTCCAAAATCAGGCAGAGGGCTTTGAGTACTTAATTATTTAATCACTGGGAATTCAACTGTATCAGTGGTTCTGAATTCAGGTTGGCACCCTGTTCTCTGCCTTAACTTTCTCAGCATTCCCTTTAGCACTAGAGTCAGAAATAACCTCTTGTTGGACCTACTGAATTGGTCCAATAAAGAAGGCTAAAAAAATTTTTTTGGGGGGAATTTAAAGATATTAGTAACTATGGAAAGTATAAGAAGAGTTTGAGGGAAATAAAACTAAGGGTTAGAGGAAAATTCACAGGTTCACTGGCACCTAAGATGCATAATATATATGCTTATATAATAATAATAAAGTTGGAAGGGACCTTGGAGGTCATCGGGTCCAACGCCCTGCTCAGGCAGGAAACCCTACACCATTTTGGACAAATGGCTGTCCAGTCTTTTCTTAAAAACTTCCAGTGAATATGTTTATATAGAGATTAAGAATTATATGTATTAAGAGGAACAAATTGTTAGGAATATTTATTCTGGAATGTCACATTATGTCCATCTTGGTTTTAACTGTATTATAAATAAAAAACTTAAAAAAAAAAAAAACTTCCAGTGTTGGAGCATTCACTGCTTCTGGAGGCAGGTTGTTCCATTGGTTAATTGTTCTAACTGTCAGGAAGTTTCTCCTTAGTTCTAGGTTGCTTTTCTCCTTGATCAGTTTCCATTCGTTGCTTCTTGTCCTGCCTTCAGGTGCTTTGGAGAATAGGTTGACTCTGTCTTCTTTGTGGCAGCCCCTGAGATAATGGAACACTGCTATCATGTCCCCCCTCGTCCTTCTCTTCGTTAAACTAGACATACCCAATTCCAGCAACCGTTCCTCATATGTTTTAGCCTCCAGTCCCCTAATCATCTTTGTTGCTCTTCTCTGTACTCTTTCTAGAGTCTCAACATATTTTTTCCATCGTGGTGACCAAACTGGATGCAGTATTCCAAGTGTAGCCTTATCAAGGCATTGTAAAGTGGTATTAATACTTCACGTGATCTTGATTCTATCCCTCTGTTAATGCAGCCCAGCACTGTGTTGGCTTTTTTGGCAGCTGCAGCACACTGATGGCTCATATTTAAGTGATTGTCCACTAGGACTCTGAGATCCCTCTGAGGAAGCTTAATATGTAATATTTAATTCACATATTGTATGAAGACTTATTGGAATCACCCAAAACTTTATATATTTACCTGGTTACATCAACAAAAACTTTGAGGCAATGCTTGGAAGAAGGATTGAAATATTGGAGGAGGCGAGATACCTTCTTGTAGTTTTTATTCTGCAGTGGACTGATTGGCACAGGTCGAGGTAGGAATAGGATGTGGCAAATTCTCAATAGCTACCAGATTCATTTTCCCCAGTGCTTCTTATCCGAATTTAATTGGTTTGGCCCATTTTTTTAAAAAAAAGAAAGAAGCTGAAGGAGACTTGGAGGAAGGAAAGAGTTATCTTTGTTTTCATTGATATCTGACCAATAATAGGCTGATCATTTCACTTGCAAAGAAAAGAGAAATCTCAAGTTGTAAGAGGAGAGAGATATTCTATCCATCTATATCTTGACATCTATTTGACACATGCATACAGGTAACCTTGATTTATGACCATTTGTTTAACGACGGTTTGAAGTTACAACAGTGCTGAAAAAAGTGACCTATGACCTATCCTCAAAGTTATGATCATTGCACTGTGGTTGTGAGAATATGGAACAACATTGAAAAGGGAAAGAAAAGAAAATCTCAAAACATTTACTATATTTGCATCTCTTTGGTCCTTATTATAGCATGTTGTGTGAAAGAACACATTCTATATCTCGACAATGAAGGAATTCATATATGTTGCACCAAAGATGGTAGTGATGGTGTGGTTGGAGAAGTCATGAATGTTATGACAATAGTTATTTTTTGTTTCCCTTTTAGGACTTGCGTGATGGTAGAGTGGTAAGTAGCCGTTGTTTTATTTTGTGCTATTCTGAATACTCTTCCATCTGAACAAGCACCCCTTTTATCTTTTTCCACCTACACCAAAAGCATATCTAAAGTCCCCAGAGCATACTCCTACCTGATCGACAAAATTGCTTGTATTTGTTCCCAGTTGGAACCCCAAGCATGGTGCAGGTCCGTGTAAGATGCCCGGGGGAAGATCTTGCCCAGTTATCTGGGAACAGTTTGATCCTGTTGGACCCAATGAAGTGGATAGGGTCTTTAAGGCTATTAGCACAGCCACCTGTCAATTAGATAATTGACCCGCCTGTTTGGGGAAGACCCCCAGGATGATGACTGCCAAGTGGATTCAAGCAGAGATAAATTCTTCACTGCAAGAGGGGACATTTCTGGACCCTTTTGGGTGCAATTGGAGGAGTTGGTTATTACCTTTAAAAACCTGCATGGCATGGGTCCAGGTTAATTAATGAACCATCTCAGCCCAATGGGATTGGCCTGCCCCATCCATGCCGGCAGAGCAGGCATGCTTCAGGGACCCATCAGTCAAGAATTTCAGTTGGCCAGACCCAGGAGAATGAATTTCTCTGCTGTGGCTTCTGCCCTCTTGAAGATCTTATCCCCGAAGGTGAGATTGGCTCCCACTCTTCTAACCTACCATAAGGGCCTGAAGACCGGGCTCTGCCAGCTACAGATACTCCCAAGGACAGAGCATCACCCTGGAGGTGGTTGATGAATTAAAAGAATAATCCCTTCTTGCCCTCACACATCCTGCTTCTTCCCCATCTTTTAATTGTAACTTTACTTTTGATTGTAATTCTATTTTTATTGTTTTTATAAATATTTAGCCTTTATGATTTAATTGCTTTTTTGATGTTGTCAGCTGCCCAGACTTGCTTTGAGGCAAGAGGGGCAGCAAACATATGTAACAAACAAACAAACAAACAAACAAACAAACAAACAAACAAACAAACAAACAAACAAACCCCTTACAAATAGATTTAGTGCCACATTGGGTTGAACATTCTTCCTGGGGACTGAGCAGCAAAAGGGGGAATTCAGATATTGACCATGGATGTGCACGTGGGGAATGTGACAGATGGCATGAGCATGAGCAACTGGGTTTTTTAATTTTTTTTTCCTTGAACACATTTCATTTCCCATCCAAGAAGCTTCTTCGGTTCTAACTGAATGGTGGGGAATGGAAGGATTTATGTTCTTTGCAGTCATCTAGTTATTAGCTCTAAGAGAATCATTGAGGTCACTTGGGGGTTTACCTGTATCCTCTGAGCCACCTGAATAAGAGTGAAAATGGGACCTACTTGGAACTGCTGAAAGGGCTGTATTGTAAATAGGAAATAGGTAGTGTCCAACCCCAGGAGGATTTTCAACATACATGCACACTTTAAACCCAAGAATACATTAAGGCAGAAGCTTGTCCACCCCAAGGATAAAACACCCAGCCACAAATGGAACAATGTGCAATACAGCGAGACATGTGCAGATCTGTACATTGGGGAAACAAAACACAAGTGCATGGCACAACACAGAAAAACAAACCCATCAGGACAGGATTCAGCAGACCATCTGCATCTGAAAGACAAAGGTCACTCTTTTGAAGACAGCAAAGTTCACATTCTGGATGGAGAGGAACACTGGCTTGAAAGAGGGGGCAAAGAGGGCATCTATCTTAAAAGTAAACAGCCCTCTCTCAACAGAGTGGAGGGGATACGACACCACCTACCTGCATCTCCTGTTTACAAAAAAGTCCTTACAACTAACCAAAGAGAGAATCAACCTAGAACTAAGGAGAAATTTCCTGACAGTTAGAACAATTAACCAATGGAACAACCTGCCTCCAGAAGCTGTGAATGCTCCAACACTGGAAGTTTTTAAGAAGAGACTGGAGAGCCATTTGTCTGAAATGGTATAGGGTTTCCTGGCTGAGCAGGGGGTTGGACTAGATGACCTCCAAAGTGCATTACTATCATCATCATCATCATCATCATCATCATCATCATCATCGTCGTTGTTGTTGTTGTTATTGTTGTTGTTGTTGTTATTGTCCCAAGAAGTTTCCATGCTCATTTGCACTTTGATTCAGGTGACTCTGAGGATACAGATAAACCACCAAGTGGTCTCAATGATGTTTAGAGAGCAAATGACTCACCATCACAGTGTTAATGACAAGATGACTGCAAAGGAGATAAATCCTTCCATTCACTATCATTCAGTTAGAACTGAATAAGCTTCTTGGATGAGAAGCAAAATATTTTCAAGGAAAAAAACCTGAAAAAGTTCAATTGCCATTTGGAAATGCACCTTTGGGATATTTTTGACAGTTGGTTTATTTGTAGGTACAGTACTGCATTTTTCATGGTATTTTTGTTAAAAACTTGAGATTCAGCTTATCCATGGGTGACTTATCTGCAAGTATATATAGATACATTAAAAATGCAATATATATATTTGGAGATAAGTGTATCAATAGAGTAGCAGAACTCAAATTTGGGCATTTCATTTTGGAACAGTCTCCATTTATTCACAAGTGTGCAGGGTATAACTGAAATGCGCTATGGCCACTCACTCCAAAAAGCTCTGGATCACATACAATATGCAAATATACAATTGAAACAACTGAAAACAAGAAATGAATCATAATAATAATAATGATATCAGAGGGTCTACACAGAGTAATAAAGACACCCAAAATCAGGCTTTTGTTTTTTATCCTTCTTGCAGAACTTAGGTGGTGGTACACCAGATGGTGGAGTTGAGAATATGTTGCAAATAAGTCAATATTCATTTAACGTCTCTCATTTCCTTGAAGCCTTTTCTGTTATTCCTTTTGAATGTAACCACAGCCACCCTCTTGAAACTCACTCCCCAAAAGTATATCCCAATATTCTAGGAGTAATTCCAATAGGAATTTGGATATTGTTAGGAACATTTAAAGGAAACAAGCCCAGGAAACAAAGAAATCTTGAGATAGAATCTCAAAATGAATCCCCTCTAGATATATTTTTCTGACTAGCAAAAATTTTGGAATTTGAGATAAAATTGCCATATCACAGTAGAAGGGTTACATTTTATTCCTCTTTGGGGAAGCGACTAACAGTGTTGTAGGTGGACAGCTGGTAAGTAGCTTTTATTTATTTTCTGTCATCCTTTTCTTCCTATTCTTCTTCCATCTGAAAAAGTATCCCTTTCATTCTTCTTCCTTTTTCACCCAAAACATCTCTAAGCAGGAACAGAGCAGACATGGCCAAATGTTGGCCTGTTTTGACCTGCATTTCCAATACTAGTTTAATAGATGTGCATCTTTTTGGTCCCTATTACTGCATGTTGTCTGAAAGAACACATTTCTATATCTGGACAATGAAGGAATTCATATATGTTACACTAAAGATGGTAGTGATGGTGTGGTTGGAGAACTCATGAATGTTATGACAATAGTTATCATTTCCCCCCCTTTTAGGGCATGTTTGGTAGTGCAGGTGGATGGGTAAGTAGCCTTTTTTTTAATTTTGTGCTATTCTGAATGCTCTTCCATCTGAACAAGCACCCCTTTTATCTTTTTCCATCTAAACCAGAAGCATATCTAAAGTCTGCAGAGCATACTCCTACCTTATGGATAAAGTTGCTAGTATTTGTTCCCAGTTGGAAACCCAAGCATAATGCCCAGTTATCTGGGAACAGTTTGATCCTGTTGGACCCAATGAAGTGGATAGGGTCTTTAATGCTATTAGTGCATCCACCTGTCAATTACATCATTGACCCGCCTGGTTGATGAAAGCCCCCAGGATGATGACTGCCAGGTGGATTCAAGGAGAGATAAATTCTTCACTGCAAGAGGGGACATTTCTGGACCCTTTCGGGTGCAATTGGAGGAGTTGGTTATTACCTTTAAAAACCTGCATGGCATGGGTCCAGGTTAATTAATGAACCATCTCAGCTCAATGGGATTGGCCTGCCCCATCCATGCTGGCAGAACAAGCATGCTGCAGAACCCATCAGCCAAGGAATCTCAGTTGGCCGGACACAGGAGAATGAATTTCTCTGCTGTGGCTCCTGCCCTCTTGAAGATCTTATCCCCGAAGGTGAGATTGGCTCCCACTCTTCTCACCTTCCATAAAGGCCTGAAGACCGGGCTCTGCCAGCTACAGATACTCCCAAGGGCAGAGCATCACCCTGGAGGTGGTTGATGAATTAAAAGAAAAATCCCTTCTTCCCCTCAATCATCCTGCTTCTTCCCCATCTTTTAGTTGTAACTTTACTTTTGATTGTAATTCTATTTTTATTGTTTTTATAAATATTTAGACTTATGATTTAATTGCTTTTTTGATGTTGTGAGCTGCCCAGACTTGCTTTGAAACAAGAGGGGCAGCAAACATATGTAACAAACAAACAAACAAACAAACAAACAAACAAATAAACCCCTTACAAATAGATTTAGCGCCACATTGGGTTGAAAATTCCTCCTGGGGACTGAGCAACAAAAGGGGGAATTCAGATATTGACCATGGATTTGCACGTGGGGAATGTGACAGATGGCAAGAGCATGAGGACGTTTCTTTGTGGTGGTGAATTGTGTCCGTAAGGAAGTAATTTCATAATTTAGTTGATTATATGTTAGTATGCGCAACATTGTTTTTGCACCTTCAGGAGGCGTTGATGCCCCTTATCTCCCCAAAGTGCAGGGTTGAATAGCAGTGATGACACATGGACCTAAACACAGGTTTCTATTTCTGCTTCTGCTACTTTGTTTTGAAACACAGTTACCTTCTAGAAGGGCTCCATTTTACTTGAATAAACAGCAGAGGCCCACAAACGTGCCAAAAACATGAACCACAACAACATTGTTTCAAAAGCATCCATAATCCTGGATGATTTTTTCCCCTCCTTTTTTGCAGAACGGCTAATCTGGCAGTGGAATGTTGGGTTTATTAGGGGTGAATCAATATGCATTTAATGCTTCTCATTTTCATTATATTTGTAATGTTATTCCTTGTGTACATAATGCCAGCCGCCTCTTGAGACTCAATCCCCTGAAACATCTGATATTCCAGGAACAATTCTAGCAGGAATTTCGATATTGTAAGGAATGTTGAAAGGGTAAAATTTGTAGAGAGCTATGAATATGAGCATGGAGAAGCTTGGCAGAGATGGCTGTCGTTGTTGTTGTCACTGTCATTGTCGTTGTCATTGTTGTCGTTGTTATTATTGTCCCAAGAAGGTTCCATGCTCATTTGCACTTTGATTCAGGTGACTCTGAGGATACAGATAAACCACCAAGTGGTCTCAATGACGTTTAGCGAGCAAATGACTCACCCTCACAGTGTTAACGATCAGATGACTGCAAAGGAGATAAATCCTTCCATTCACTATCGTTCAGTTAGAACTGAATAAGCTTCTTGGATGAGAAGCAAAATATTTTCAAGGAACCCCGCCCCCCAAAGTCCAATTTCCATTTGGAAAAGCATTTTTGGGATATTTTTGACAATTGGTTTATTTGTAGGTACAGTAGTGCATTTTTTCATGGTCTTTTGGTTAAAAACTTCAGATTCAGCTTATCCATGGGTGACTTATCTGCAAGTATATATAGGTACATTAAAAAAAACATTGCAATATACAGTATACTTGGAGATAAGTGTATCAATAAAGTAGCAGAGCTCAAATTTGGGGGTTTCATTTTGGAACATTCCCCATTTATTCACAAGTGTGCAGGGTATAATTAAAACGTGTTATGGCCACTCACTCCAAAAGGCTCTGGATCACATACAATAGCCAAATATACAATTGAAACAACTGAAAACAAGAAATGAATCATCATCATAATAATGATTTAAAGGAAACAAGCCAGGAAATAAAAAATCTTGAGATAGAATCTAAGAATGAATCCTCTCTGGATATATTTTTCTGACTAGCAAAAATTTTGGAATTTGAGATAAAACTGCCATATCACAGTAGAAGGGTTACATTTTATTTCTCTTTTAGGAAGCGGCTAATAGTCCTCTAGCTGGATTAATGGAGCTTTTATTTATTTTCTGCCATTCCTTTCCTCATATTCTTCTTCCATCTGAAAAAGTATCCCTCTCATTCTTTTTCCTCCTTCACCAAAAACATCTCTAAGTAGAAACAGACCAGACAGGGCCAAATGTTTGGCCTGTTTTTATCTGCATTTCCATTTATAGTTTAATAGATGTGCATCTTTTTGGTCCCTATTACTGCATGTTGTGTGAAAGAACACATTCTATATCTGGACAGTGAAGGAATTCATACATGTTACACTAAAGATGGTAGTGATGGTGTGGTTGGAGAAGACATGAATGTTATGAAAATAGTTATCTTTTGTTTCCCTTTTAGGACTTCCTCGGTGGTGGAGGTAGACCAGTAAGTAGCCTTTTTTAAATTTTGTACTATTCTGAATGCTCTTCCATCTGTACAAGCACTCCCTTTATCTTTTTCCACCTACACCAGAAGCATATCTAAAGTCCCCAGAGCACAGTCTTATCTGAGGGACAAAGTTGTTAGTATTTGTTCCCAGTTGGAACCCCAAGCATGGTGCAGGTCCATGTGAGATGCCTGGGGGAAGATCTTGCCCAGTTATCTGGGAAGAGTTTGATCCTGTTGGACCCAATGAAGTGGATAAGGTCTTTAATGCTATTAGTGCATCCACCTGTCAATTAGATCATTGACCCGCCTGGTTGGTGAAAGCCCCCAGGATGATGACTGCCAGGTGGATTCAAGCAGAGATAAATTCTTCACTGCAAGAGGGGACATTTCTGGACCCTTTTGGGTGCAATTGGAGGAGTTGGTTATTACCTTTAAAAACCTGCATGGCATGGGTCAAGGTTAATTAATGAACCATCTCAGCCCAATGGGATTGGCCTGCCCCATCCATGCCGGCAGAACAAGCACGCTGCAGAACCCATCAGTCAAGAAATCTCAGTTGAAATGTGTTATGGCCACTCACTCCAAAAAGCTCTGGAGCACATACAATATCCAAATATACAATTGAAACAACTAAGAACAAGAAATGAATCTTCATAATAATAATAATGATATCAGAGGGTCTACACAGAGTAACAAAGACATCCAAAATCAGGCTTTGGTTTTTTATCCTTCTTGCAGAACTTAGATGGTGGCACAACAGATGGTGGAGTTGAGAATATGTTGCAAGAAAGTCAATATTCATTTAACGTCTCTCATTTCCTTGAAGCCTTTTCTGTTATTCCTTTTGAATGTCACCACAGCCACCCTCTTGAAACTCACTCCCCAAAAGCATCTCCCAATATTCCAGGAGTAATTCCAATAGGAATTTGGATATTGTTTAAATATTTAAAGGAAACAAGCCCAGGAAATAAAGAAATCTTGAGATAGAATCTAAGAATGAATCCTCTCTGGATATATTTTTCTGACTAGCAAAAATTTTGGAATTTGAAATAAAATTGCCATATCACAGTAGAAGGGTTACATTTTATTTCTCTTTTAGGAAGCGGCTAATAGTCCTGTAGCTGGATTAATGGTAAGTAGCTTTTATTTATTTTCTGCCATCCTTTTCTTCCTATTCTTCTTCCTCCTTCACCAAAAACATCTCTAAGCAGAAACAGAGAAGACGGGACCAAATGTTTGGCCTGTTTTGACCTGCAATTCCAATAATAGTTTAATAGATGTGCATCTTTTTGAATTCTTTCACTTTGTTTTGTGTTAATGAACATAGTTTGTTATTTTTTGCCCTAGATCAGGGGTAGGCAACTTGGCTCTTTTATGACTTTTGGACTTCAACACCCAGAATTCCTCAGTCAAGCATGGCTGGTTCAGGAATTCTGGGTATTGAAGTCCACAAGTCATTTTTTTCTTCCTCCTTTTTTGCAGAATGGCCAATCTGGTGGCAGAATGTTGGGTGTATTAGGGGTGAATCAGTATGCATTTAATGCTTCTCATTTTCATTATATTTGCAATGTTATTCCTTGTGTACATAACCCCAGCCACCTCTTGAGACTCAGTCCCCTGAAACATCTGATATTGCAGGAACAATTCTAGCAGGGATTTGAATATTGTAAGGAATGTTGAAAGGATAAAGTTTGTAGAGAGCTATGGATATGAGCATGGAGAAGCTAGGCAGGGATGGCTGTTGGAAAAACACATTTTAATCTCAGGAAACTGGAAACATGAGAAAGAAGCTGAGAGTTAATCTTGACCAATTCATTAGGGGATCATAGGAAGGGAGTGAAACCTCCAGACTTCTTGGGGTAACAAATCCCTGCACCTCTTTTTTCATATCTTGCCATTTGCCCTCTGAATATCCCTTGTGGATATGCAGATTCTTAATCTCTTCTTTGTTTCCCGAGGGAACCCCACTATTCCCCTAGCTTGCGGTCTATATGAAGACGTGCATTAGGACTCAGGATTGCCTGGCTCCATTTTGGGTCTTCTTCTGACCAGCAAATATCTGAATTTGAATTGAGATTCTTGAGGAAACGTGAAGAAGATACGAGATTCTACTTCGGGATTTCAAAGAATCACCTTGATTCTTATAACTGCACAAGAAATCATGTAAAAGAGACCTGGATGGACAGAAAAAACCATATATAAAACAATGGCTTTCTTGTCATTTTCTCACTTACTCAGAGTAGAAGGAGACGGAAGTGGATGAGGTATAGAATAGAATAGACCTGGAAGGGACCTTGGAGGTCTTCTAGTCCAGCCCTGTGCTCCAGCAGGAGACCTTATACCATTTTAGACAAGTGACTGCTAGTCTCTTCTTAAAAGCCTCCAGTGATGGAGTGCCCACTATTTCTGAAGACAAGCTGTTTCACTGGTTCATTGTCCTCACTGTTAGGAAGTTTCTTCTTAGTTCTAGGTTGCTTCTCTCTTTGGTCAGTTTCCAACCATTGTTTCTTGTCCTGCCCTCTGGTGCTTTGAAGAATAGTTTGATCCCCTCTTCTTTGTGGCAGCCCCTCGAATACTGAAACACTGCTATCATGTCGCCCCTGTTTCTTCTTTTCTTTAGACTAGCCAAACCCAAGTCCTGCAGCTGTTCTTCATATGTTTTAGTCCCCAGTCCTTTGATCATCTTAGTTGCTCTTCTCTGCATTTTTTCTAAAGTCTCAACATCTTTTTTGTAATGTAGAGACCAAAACTGGATGTAGTATTCCAGGAGTAGCAGAATCCAAATTTGGGGATTTATCTTGGAGCATTTCCTGCTTATTCGCAAGTGTGCCGGGTATGACTGAGATGTAGTGGCCATCCACTACAAAAAGCCCTGAATTGCATACAATATTCAAATATACAATTGAAATAACTGAAAATATGAAATGAATCATAATAATAAGGTATGAGAGGGTCCACACAGTGTAACAAAGTCAGGCAAAATCAGGATTTTGTTTTTTATTCTTCTTGCAGAGTTCTCTCAGTGGAGTTGCGAACATGTTACCAGTAAGTCGATATTCATTTAACGTCTCTCATTTCCTTGAAGACTTTTCTGTTATTCCTTCTGTATGTAATCACAGCCACCCTTCTGAGACTCACTCCTCTGAAGCATCGCCCGAAATTCCAGGAGTAATTCCAATAGGAATGTGGATATTGTTAGGAATAGTTAAAGGAAGACTTTGTGAAGAGCTATAGACGTGGCCCTGGAGAAGCTAGGCAGAGAAGATGCTTTGAAAAAATATATTCTAAACCTTGAAAATAAAGATAGCTTGAGAAAGAAGTTAAGAGTAATTCCTGCCTCATTCACTAGAGGATCACAGGGAAAGAGGGGAAAACCCAGTCAGGTTTTCAAGCTCATTGGCATACCACAGCCTTGCATCTTATTGGTTTCCATGATGCCATTTGACCTGGGAATATCCCCTGTTGGTCTCCAGGCTCATATTTTCTTTTTTGTTTTCCCCAAGAGAATTCCACTATTGTCCTAG
>NW_015386243.1:90829-93329 GCF_001527695.2 Protobothrops mucrosquamatus | reverse complement strand
CAGAACGGCTAATCTGGCAGTGGAATGTTGGGTTTATTAGGGGTGAATCAATATGCATTTAATGCTTCTCATTTTCATTATATTTGTAATGTTATTCCTTGTGTACATAATGCTAGCCGCCTCTTGAGACTCAATCCCCTGAAACATCTGATATTCCAGGAACAATTCTAGCAGGAATTTCGATATTGTAAGGAATGTTGAAAGGGTAGAGAGCTATGGATATGAGCATGGAGAAGCTAGGCAGAGATGGCTGTCATTGTCGTTGTCACTTTCATTGTTGTTGTCGTCGTTGTTGTCATTGTTATTATTGTCCCAAGAATGTTCTATGCTCATTTGCACTTTGATTCAGGTGACTCTGAGGATACAGATAAACCACCAAGTGGTCTCAATGATGTTTAGCAAGCAAATGACTCACCCTCACAGTGTTAACGATCAGATGACTGCAAAGGAGATAAATCCTTCCATTCACTATCGTTCAGTTAGAACTGAATAAGCTTCTTGGATGAGAAGCAAAATATTTTCAAGGACCCCCCCCCCCCAAAGTCCAATTAATGGTAAATAGCTTTTATTTATTTTCTGCAATCCTTTTCTTCCTATTCTTCTTCCATCTGAAAAAGTATCCCTTTCACTCTTCTTCCTCTTTCAGCAAAAACACCTCTAAGCAGAAACAGAGAAGACGGGGCCAAATTTTTGGCGTGTTTTGACTTACATTTCCAATAATAGTTTAATAGATGTGCATGTTTTTGCTCCCTATTACTGCATGTTGTGTGAAAGAACACATTCTGTATCTGGACAATGAAGGAATTCATACATGTTACACTAAAGATGGTAGTGATGGTGTGGTTGGAGAAGTCATGAATATTACGACAATAGTTATCATTTTTTTCCCCTTTTAGGGCTTGCTCGGTGGTGGAGATGGACAGGTAAGTAGCCTTTGTTTTATTTTGTGCTATTCTGAATGCTCTTCCATTTGAGCAAGCACCCCTTTTACCTTTTTTCCACCTACACCAGAAGCATATCTAAAGTTCCCAGAGGACAATCTCACATGAGGGACAAAGTTGCTCGTATTTGTTCCCAGTTGGAACCCCAAGCATGGTGCAGGTCCATGTGAGATGCCCGAGGGAAGATCTTGCCCAGTTATCTGGGAACAGTTTGATCCTGTTGGACCCAATGAAGTGGATAGGGTCTTTAATGCTATTAGTGCATCCACCTGTCAATTAGATCATTGACCCGCCTGGTTGGTGAAAGCCTTCAAGATGATGACTGCCAGGTGGATTCAAGCAGAGATAAATTCTTCACTGCAAGAGGGGACATTTCTGGACCCTTTCAGGTGCAGTTGGAGGAGTTGGTTATTACCTTTAAAATGTGACAGATGACACAAGCATGATGATGTTTCTTTGTGGTTGTGAATTGTGTCCGTAAGAAAGTAATTTCACAATTTAGGTGATTATACGATAGTATGCACAACATTGTTTTTCAATTCTTTATAACTTTTCCAATTGCCATTTGGAAAAGCACGTTTGGGATATTTTTGACAATTGGTTTATTTGTAGGTACAGTAATGCATTTTTTCATGGTCTTTTGGTTAAAAACTTCAGATTCAGCTTATCCATGGGTGACTTATCTGCAAGTATATATAGGTACTTTAAAAAAAACATTGCAATATATACTTGGAGATAAGTGTATCAATAGAGTAGCAGAACTCAAATTTGGGGGTTTCATTTTGGAACATTCCCCATTTATTCACAAGTGTGCAGGGTATAATTAAAACGTGTTACGGCCACTCACTCCAAAAGGCTCTGGATCACATACAATATCCAAATATACAATTGAAACAACTGAAAACAAGAAATGAATCTTCATAATAATAATAATGATAGCAGAGGGTCTACACAGAATAACAAAGACACCCAAAATCAGGCTTTTGTTTTTTATCCTTCTTGTAGAACTTAGGTGGTGGCACACCAGATGGTGGAGTTGAGAATATGTTGCAAGAAAGTCAATATTCATTTAACGTCTCTCACTTTCTTGAAGCCTTTTCTGTTATTCCTTTTGAATGTCACCACAGCCACCCTCTTGAAACTCACTCCCCAAAAGCATCTCCCAATATTCCAGGAGTAATTCCAATAGGAATTTGGATATTGTTTAAATATTTAAAGGAAACAAGCCCAGGAAATAAAGAAATCTTGAGATAGAATCTAAGAATGAATCCTCTCTGGATATATTTTTCTGACTAGCAAAAACTTTGGAATTTGAGATAAAACTGCCATATCACAGTAGAAGGGTTACATTTTATTTCTCTTTTAGGAAGCGGCTAATAGTCCTGTAGCTGGATTAATGGTAAGTAGCTTTTATTTATTTTCTGCCATCCTTTTCTTCCTATTCTTCTTCCTCCTTCACCAAAAAGATCTCTAAGCAGAAACAGAGAAGACGGGACCAAATGTTTGGCCTGTTTTGACCTGTAATTCCAATAATAGTTTAATAGATGTGCATCTTTTTG
>NW_015386243.1:71630-87206 GCF_001527695.2 Protobothrops mucrosquamatus | reverse complement strand
CACCTGAGGGATAAAGTTGCTAGTATTTGTTCCCAGTTGGAACCCCAAGCATGGTGCAGGTCCTTGTGAGATGCCCGGGGGAAGATTTTGCCCAGTTTTCTGGGAACAGTTTGATCCTGTTGGACCCAATGAAGTGGATAGGGTCTTTAACGCTATTAGTGCAGCCACCTGTCAATTAGATCATTGACCCGCCTGGTTGATGAAAGCCCCCAGGATGATGACTGCCAGGTGGATTCAAGCAGTCACTGCAAGAGGGGACATTTCTGGACTCTTTTGGGTGCAATTGGAGGAGTTGGTTATTACCTTTAAAAACATGCATGGCAAGGGTCCAGGTTAATTAATGAACCATCTCAGCTCAATGGGATTGGCCTGCCCCATCTATGCCAGCAGAGTAGGCATTCTTCAGGGACCCATCAGTCAAGAATTTCAGTTGGCCGGACCCAGGAGAGTGAATTTCTCTGCTTTGGCTTCTGCCCTCTTGAAGATCTTATCCCCGAAGGTGAGATTGGCTCCCACTCTTCTCACCTTCCATAAAGGCCTGAAGACCGGGCTCTGCCAGCTACAGATACTCCCAAGGGCAGAGCATCACCCTGGAGGTGGTTGATGAATTAAAAGAATAATCCCTTCTTCCCCTCAATCATCCTGCTTCTTCCCCATCTTTTAATTGTAACTTTACTTTTGATTGTAATTCTATTTTTATTCTTTTTATAAATATTTAGCCTTTATGGTTTAATTGCTTTTTTGATGTTGTCAGCTGCCCAGACTTGTTTTGAAACAAGAGGGGCAGCAAACATATGTAACAGACAAACAAACAAACAAACAAACAAACAAACAAATAAACCCCTTACAAATAGATTTAGCGCCACATTGGGTTGAAGATTCCTCCTGGGGACTGAGCAGCAAAAGGGGGAATTCAGATATTGACCATGGATGTGCACGTGGGGAATGTGACAGATGGCACGAGCATGATGATGTTTCTTTGTGGTGGTGAATTGTGTCAGTAAGGAAGTAATTTCACAATTTAGGTGATTATATGATAGTTTGTGCAACATTGTTTTTGCACCTTCAGGAGGTGTTGATGCCCCTTATCTCCCCAAAGTGCAGGGCTGAACCTCATTTTCATGCATCATATCCTATGCAATTATACAGCATCTCCTGTAGATGTCAGGACTCCCTTTGCTTTAATATGATAGGTAGTCCTCAATGCAGGTTGCATAGCAGTGATGACACATGGACCTAAACACAAGTTTCCATTTCTGCTTCTGCTACTTTGTTTTGAACCACAGTTACCTTCTAGAAGGGCTTCATTTTACCTGAATAAACAGCAGAGGCCCAGGTTCACAAACATTCCAAAAACATGAACCACAACAACATTGTTTCAAAAGCATCCATAATCCTGGATGATTTTTTCCCCTCCTTTTTTGCAGAACGGCTAATCTGGCAGTGGAATGTTGGGTTTATTAGGGGTGGATCAATATGAATTTATTGCTTCTCATTTTCATTACATTTGCAATGTTATTCCTTGTGTACATAACCACAGCCACCTCTTGAGACTCAGTCCCCTGAAACATCTGATATTCCAGGAACAATTCTAGCAGGGATTTGGATATTGTAAGGAATGTTGAAAGGATAAAGTTTGTAGAGAGCTATGACTCACCCTCACAGTGTTAACGACCATATGACTGCAAAGGAGATAAATCCTTCCATTCACTATCATTCAGTTAGAACTGAATAAGCTTCTTGGATGAGAAGCAAAATATTTTCAAGGAAACCCCAAAAGTCCAATTGCCATTTGGAAAAGCATCTTCGGGATATTTTTGACATTTGGTTTATTTGTAGGTACAGTAGTGCATTTTTCATGGTATTTTGGTTAAACACTTGAGATTCAGNTTTATTCACAAGTGTGCAGGGTATAATTGAGATGTGTTACGGCCGCTCACTCCAAAAAGCTCTGGATCGCAGACAATATCCAAATATACAATTGAAACAACTGAAAACAAGAAATGAATCTTCATAATAATAATGATATCAGAGGGTCTACACAGAATAACAAAGACACCCAAAATCAGGCTTTTGTTTTTTATCCTTCACTTAGGTGGTGGCACACCAGATGGTGGAGTTGAGAATATGTTGCAAATAAGTCAATATTTATTTAACGTCTCTCATTTCCTTGAAGCCTTTTCTGTTATTTCTTTTGAATGTCACCACAGCCACACTCTTGAAACTCACTCCCCAAAAGCATCTACCAATATTCCAGGAGTAATTCCAATAGGAATTTGGATATTGTTAGGAACATTTAAAGGAAACAAGCCCAGGAAATAAAGAAATCTTGAGACAGAATCTAAGAATGAATCCTCTCTGGATATATTTTTCTGACTAGCAAAATTTTTGGAATTTGAGATAAAATTGCCATATCACAGTAGAAGGGTTATATTTTATTTCTCTTTTGCAAAGAGGCTAATAGTGCTCTAGCTGGATTAATGTATGAAAGAACACATTCTGTATCTGGACAATGAAGGAATTCATACATGTTACACTAAAGATGGTAGTGATGGTGTGGTTGGAGAAGTCATGAATGTTACGACAATAGTTATCATTTTTCCCCGCCTTTTAGAACATGGGCGGTGGTGCAGGTGGACGGGTAAGTAGCCTTTTTTTAAAATTTTGTGCTATTCTGAATGCTTTTCCATCTGAACAAGCACCCCTTTTATCTTTTTCCACCTACACCAAAAGTATATCTAAAGTCCCCAGAGCACAATCTCACCTGAGGGACAAAGTTGCTAGTATTTGTTCCCAGTTGGAAACCGAAGCATGGTGCAGGTCCATGTGAGAAGCCTGGGAGAAGATCTTGCCCAGTTATATGGGAACAGTTTGATCCTGTTGGACCCAATGAAGTGGATAGGGTCTTTAACGCTATTAGTGCAGCCACCTGTCAATTAGATCATTGACCCGCCTGGTTGGGGAAAGCCCCCAGGATGATGACTGCCAGGTGGATTCAAGCAGAGATAAAGGACCCACTTCAATCTACATCTACATCTTAAGAAAACAGAACACCATATCACAGTAGAAGGGTTACATTTTATTTCTCTTTTGGGAAGCGGCTAATAGTGCTCTAGGTGGAGGAAAGGTAAGTAGCTTTTATTTATTTTCTGCCATTCTTTTCTTCCTATTCTTCTTCCATCTGAAAAAGTATCCCTTTCATTCTTCTTCCTCCTTCACCAAAAATATCTCTAAGCAGAAACAGAGAAGACAGGGCCAAATGCAATTCCAATAATAGTTGAATAGATGTGCATCAATTTGGCTTCTTTCACTTTGTGTTGTGTTAATGAACCAGAAGCATATCTAAAGTGCCCAGAACACAATCTCACCTGAGGGACAAAGTTGCTAGTATTTGTTCCCAGTTGAAAACCGAAGCATGGTGCAGGTCCATGTGAGATGCCCGGGGGAAGATTTTGCCCAGTTTTCTGGGAACAGTTTGATCCTGTTGAACCCAATGAAGTGGATAGGGTCTTTAATGCCACCTGTCAATTAGATCATTGACCCGCCTGGTTGGGGAAAGCCCCCAGGATGATGACTGTCAGATGGATTCAAGCAGTGATAAATTCTTCACTGCAGGAGGGGACATTTCTGGACCCTTTTGGGTGAAATTGGAGGAGTTGGTTATTACCTTTAAAACCTGCATGGCAAGGGTCCAGGTTAATTAATGAACCATCTCAGCTCAATCGGCCTGCCCCATCCATGTCGGCAGAGCAGGCATGCTGCAGGGACCCATCAGTAAAGGAATTTCAGTTGGCCGAACCCAGGAAAATGAATTTCTCTGCTGTGGCTCCTGCCCTTTTGAAGTTCTTATCTCCGAAGAAATGTTGAAAGGATAAAATTTGTAGAGAGCTATGAATATGAGCATGGAGAACCTAGGCAGAGATGGCTGTCGTTGTTGTTGTCACTGTCATTGTTGTTGTTGTTGTTGTCGTTGTTATTGTCCCAAGAAGGTTCCATGCTCATTTGCACTTTGATTTAGGTGACTCTGAGGATACAGATAAACCACCAAGTGGTCTCAATGACGTTTAGAGAGCAAATGACTCACCATCACAGTGTTAACGACCAGATGACTGCAAAGGAGATAAATCCTTCCATTCACTATCGTTCAGTTAGAACTGAATAAGCTTCTTGGATGAGAAGCAAAATATTTTCAAGGAAAAAAAGTCCCAAAAGTCCAATTGCCATTTGGAAAAGCACTTTTGAGATATTTTTGACAATTGGTTTATTTGTAGGTACAGTAGTGCATTTTTCATGGTATTTTGGTTAAAAACTTGAGATTCAGCTTATCCATGAGTGACTTATCTGCACATATATAGAGGTACTTTAAAAAAAACATTGCAATATATACTTGGAGATAAGTGTATCAATAGAGTAGCAGAACTCAAATTTGAGGGTTTCATTTTGAGCAGACATGGACAAATGTTTGGCCTGTTTTTACCTGCATTTACAATAATAGTTTAATAGAAGTGCATCTTTTTGAATTTTTTCACTTTATGTTGTGTTAAAGAACACAGATTTTTTTTGGGCCTAGATAATGAATGAATTTACATATATTATACGAAAAATGGTAGTGATGGCATGGTTGGAAAAGTCCTGGTTGTTATCATAAAAGAGGGGAAACTTTCCTTTTTGTTTCCCTTTTAGTCGATGAGTTTTGGGGCTGGAGGTGGATGGGGGAAGCAGTATGCATGTAATACTTCTCATGTTCATTGTCTTTGCAATGTTGTTCCTTGTGTACATAACCACAGCCACCTCTTGAGACTCAGTTCCCTGAAACATCTGATATTCCAGGAACAATTCTAGCAGGAATTTGGATATTGTAAGGAATATTGAAAGGATAAAGTTTGTAGAGAGCTATGAATATGAGCATGGAGAAGCTAGGCAGAGATGGCTGTTGGAAAAACACATTTTAATCTCAAGAAACTGGAAGCAGGAGATAGAAGCTGAGAGTTATTCTTGCCCAATTCATTAGATGATCATAGGGAGGGAGTAAAACTTCCAAACTTCTTGGGGTAACAAATCTCTGCACCTCTTTTTTCACATCTTGCCATTTGCCCTCTGAATATTCCTTGTGGATATGCAGATTCTTAATTTCTTCTTTGTTTCCCAAGGGAACCCCACTATTCCCCTACATTGCGGTCTGTATGAACACATGCATTAGGACTCAGGATTGCCTGGGTCCATTTTGGGTCTTCTTCTGACCAGCAAATACCTGAATTTGAATTGAGATTCTTGAGGAAAGGTGAGGAAGATATGAGATTCTACTTCAGGATTTCAAACAATCACCTTGATTCTTATAACTGCACAAGAAATCATGTAAAAGAAATTGGGATGGATACCAAAATTTATATATAAAACAATGGCTTCCTTGTCATTTTCTCACTTACTCAGAGTAGAAGAAGATGGAGGTGGACGAGGTATAGAATAGAATAGAGCTGGAAGGGACCTTGGAGGTCTTCTAGTCCAGCCCTGTGCTCCAGCAGGAGACCCTATACCATTTTAGACAAGTGACTGCTAGTCTCTTCTTAAAAGCCTCCCGTGATGGAGTGCCCACGATTTCTGAAGGCAAACTGTTCCATTGGTTAATTGTCCTCACTGTTAGGAAGTTTCTTCTTAGCACTAGGTTGCTTCTCTCTTTGATCAGTTTCCAACCATTGTTTCTTTTCCTGCCCTCTGGTGCTTTGAAGAAAAACTTGATCCCCTCTTCTTTGTGACAGCCCCTCAAATACTGAAACACTGCTATCATGTTGCCCCTGTTTCTTTTTTTCTTAAGACTAGCCAAACCCAAGTCCTGCAGCCTTTCTTCGTATGTTTTAGTCTTTGATCATCTTAGTTGCTATTCTCTGCATTTTTTCTAAACATCTTTTTTGTAATGTAGAGACCAAAACTGGATGTAGTATTCCAGAAGTAGCAGAATCCAAATTTGGGGATTTATCTTGGAAAATTTCCTGCTTATTTGCAAGTGTGCTGGCTATGACTGAGATGTAGTGGCTATCCACTACAAAAAGCCCTGGATTGCATAGAATATTCAAATATACAATTGAAAGAATTAAAAACATGAAATGAATCATAATAATAAGGTATGAGAGGGTCCACACAGTAAAACAAAATCAGGCAAAATCAGGATTTTGTTTTTTATCCTTCTTGCCGAACTTTTTCGAGAACCTTCTACCAGTAAGTTGATATTCATTTAACGTCTCTCATTTCCTTGAAGTCTTTTCTGTTATTCCTTTTGAATGTAACCACAGCCACCCTCTTGAAACTAACTCCCCAAAAGCATCTCCCAATATTCCAGGAGTAATTCCAATAGGAATTTGGATATTGTTAGGAACATTTAAAGGAAACAAGCCCAGGAAATAAAGAAATCTTGAGATAGAATCTAAGAATGAATCCCCTCTGGATATATTTTTCTGACTAGCAAAAATTTTGGAATTTGAGATAAAATTGTGATAAAATATCACAGTAGAAGGGTTACATTTTATTCCTCTTTTTGGAAGTAGCTAGTAGTCTTCTAGGTGCAGGAAAGGTAAGTAGAGCTTTTATTTACTTTCTGCCATCCTTTTCTTCCTATTCTTCTTCCATCTGAAAAAGTATCCCTTTCATTCTTCTTCCTCCTTCACCAAAATCATCTCTAAGCAGAAACAGAGCAGACATGGCCAAATGTTGGCCTGTTTTAATCTGCATTTCCAATAATAGTTTAATAGATGTGCATCTTTTTGGTCCCTCTTACTGCATGTTGAATGAAAGAACACATTCTATATCTGGACAATGAAGGAATTCATACATGTTAAACTAAACATGGTAGTGATTGTGTGGTTGGAGAAGTCATGAGTGGTGTGATAATAGTTATCTTTTGTTTCCTTTTTAGGGTGGTAGACGTAGAAGTGCACAGGTAAGTAGCCTTTTTTAATTTTATACTATTCTGAATGCTCTTCCATCTGAACAAGCACCCCTTTTATCTTTTTCCACCTACACCAGAAGCATATCTAAAGTCCCCAGAGCACAAACTCACCTGATGTGGAATGGCCAGTCTGGTGGTGGAATGTTGGGTTTATTAGGGATGAATCAATATGCATGTAATACTTCTCATGTTCATTATCTTTGCAATGTTATTCCTTGTGTACATAACCACACCCACCTCTTGAGACTCAGTCCCCTGAAACATCTGATATTCCAGGAACAATTCTAGCAGGAATTTGGATATTGTAAGGAATATTGAAAGGATAAAGTTTGTAGAGAGCTATGGATATGAGCATGGAGAAGCGAGGCAGAAATGGCTGTTGGAAAAACACATTTTAATCTCAAGAAACTGGAAGCAGGAGATAGAAGCTGAGAGTTATTCTTGCCCAATTCATTAGAGGATCATAGGGAGGGAATAAAACTTGCAAACTTCTATACCAAAGAAATCTTGAGATAGAATCTAAGAATGAATCCCCTCTGGATATATTTTTCTGACTTGCACAAATTTTGGAATTTGAGATAAAATTGCCAGCTTAATAGATGTGCATCTGAAGCATCGCCCGAAATTCCAGGAGTTATTTCAATAGCAATGTGGATATTGTTAGGAATAGTTAAAGGAAGACTTTGTAAAGAGCTATGGACATGGCCCTGGAGAAACTAGGCAGAGAAGATCCTTTGAAAAATATATTCTAAGCCTTGAAAATAAAGATAGCTTGAGAAAGAAGTTAAGAGTAATTCCTACCTCATTCACTAGAGGATCACAGTGAAAGAGAGGAAAACTCAATCAGGTTTTCAAGCTCATTGGCATACGACAGCCCTGCATCTTATTGGTTTCCATGATGCCATTTGACCTGGGAATATCCCCTGTTGGTCTCCAGGCTCATATTTTCTTTTTTGTTTTCCCCAAGAGAATTCCACTATTGTCCTGTTGTCATGTTCTTTATGCCTTCTTCACTGTCGTTCCTGTGCATAGCCACACCCACTCTCTTGAAACTCACACCCAGAAACATCTCCTGATATTCCAGAGGCAATTCTAGCAGGAATTTGGATATTGTAAGAAATGTTGATGGGAATTTATGTGATGATACCATAGCATGCTTATCATCTTTTTTGTAGCCTCAGGATGCACTGAGGCCCCTTGTCCCCCAGAGGACAGGGTTGAACCTCATTTTCATACATCATAATTTTCATGCATCATACCATTTGCAATCATATCTCCTGTGGATCTCAAGACTCCTATTTGTTTTATAATAGGCTGGATTTCACAAGGACCTCATCCCCATTTATTGGTATAATATAATAGCATTGATTACAGTAGCAATGTACAATAGCATATTGTTCTTGTTATTATTGCTCGATAGGCTTGTGGATAAGCTGATTTTATAAACTGACTCTTGAATTTTTAACCAAATTACCATAAAAACTGTGATCAGCTGAAAAGTTCTTATTTCAGGTACTTATTTTCCATTTTCACAATTGCCTATGGAGATTCCCAATCATGGTTGTCCCAAAGGTACTTTTCTAAAAGCAACTGGGTTTTTTGATTTTTGTTCCTTCCCATCCAAGAAGCTTCTTCGGTTCTAATTGAATGGTGGGGAATGGAAGGATTTATGTTCTTTGCAGACAGGGCCAAATGTTGGCCTGTTTTGACCTGCATTTCCAATAACAGTTGAATAGATGTGCATCATTTTGTTCCCTATTACTGCATGTTGTATGAAAGAACACATTCTATATCTGGACAATCGAGGAATTAATATATGTTACACTAAAGATGGTAATGATGTTGTGGTTGGAGAACTCATGAATGTTACGACAATAGTTATCTTTTGTTTCCCTTTTAGAACATGGGCGGTGGTGCAGGTGGACAGGTAAGTAGCCTTTGTTTTATTTTGTGCTATTCTGAATGCTCTTCCATCTGAACAAGCACCCCTTTTATCTTTTTCCACCTACACCAGAACCATATCTAAAGTCCCCAGAGCACATTCTCACCTGAGGGACAAAGTTGCTAGTATTTGTTCCCAGCTGGAAACCCAAGCATGGTGCAGGTCCATGTGAGATGCCCGGGGGAAGATCTTGCCCAGTTATATGGGAACAGTTTGATCCTGTTGGACCCAATGAAGTGGATAGGGTCTTTAAGGCTATTAGTGCAACCACCTGTCAATTAGATCATTGACCCGCCTGGTTGATGAAAGCCCCCAGGATGATGACTGCCAGGTGGATTCAAGGAGAGATAAATTATTCACTGCAAGAGGGGACATTTCTGGACCCTTTTGGGTGCAATTGGAGGAGTTGGTTATTACCTTTAAAAACCTGCATGGCATGGGTCCAGGTTAATTAATGAACCATCTCAGACCAATGGGATTGGCCTGCCCCATCCATGCCACACAGAACAAGCATGGTTGTCCCAACCATGAGGTCCCATGGGGGTTTACTTGTATCCTCCGAGCCACCTGAATAAGAGTGAAAATGGAACCTACTTGGAACTGCTGAAAGGGCTGTGTTGTAAATAGGAAGTAGGTAGTGTCCAACAGACAAAGAGGAGAAAACAAATGGAGCAATACTGCCATTCCATACGAAGCAGGAATACCTGAAAACCCCAGGAGGATTTTCAACATACCTGCACACTTTAAACCCAAGAATACATTAAGGCAGAAGCTTGTCCACCCCAAGGATAAAAAACCTAGACACAAATGGAACAATGTGCTTTAAATAATAGTTTAATAGATGTGCATCTTTTTGATCCCTATTACTGCATGTTGTATGAAAGAACACATTCTGTATCTGGACAATGAAGGAATTCATATATGTTACACTAAAGATGGTAGTGATGGTGTGGTTGGAGAACTCATGAATGTTATGACAATAGTTATCATTTCCCCCCCCCCTTTTAGGGCATGCATAGTGGTGCAGGTGGATGGGTAAGTAGCCTTTTTTTAATTTTGTGCTATTCTGAATGCTCTTCCATCTGAACAAGCACCCCTTTTATCTTTTTCCACCTACATCAAAAGTATATCTATAGTCCCCACAGCACAATCTCACATGAGGGACGAAGTTGCTAGTATTTGTTCCCAGTTGGAAACCGAAGCATGGTGCAAGTCCATGTGAGAAGCCTGGGAGAAGATCTTGCCCAGTTATATGGGAACAGTTTGATCCTGTTGGACCCAATGAAGTGGATAGGGTCTTTAACGCTATTAGTGCAACCACCTGTCAATTAGATCATTGACCCGCCTGGTTGGTGAAAGCCCCCAGGATGATGACTGCCAGGTGGATTCAAGCAGAGATAAATTATTCACTGCAAGAGGGGACATTTCTGGACCCTTTTGGGTGCAATTGGAGGAGTTGGTTATTACCTTTAAAAACCTGCATGGCAAGGGTCCAGGTTAATTAATGAACCATCTCAGCTCAATCGGCCTGCCCCATCCATGCCGGCAGAGCAGGCATGCTGCAGGGACCCATCAGTCAAGGAATTTCATTTGGCCAGACCCAGGAGAATGAATTTCTCTGCTGTGGCTTCTGCCCTTTTGAAGATCTTATCCCCGAAGGTGAGATTGGCTCCCACTCTTCTAACCTACCATAAGGGCCTGAAGACCGGGCTCTGCCAGCTACAGATACTCCCAAGGGCAGAGCATCACCCTGGAGGTGGTTGATGAATTAAAAGAAAAATCCCTTCTTCCCCTCACACATCCTGCTTCTTCCCCATCTTTTAATTGTAACTTTACTTTTGATTGTAATTCTATTTTTATTCTTTTTATAAATATTTTAGCCTTTATGATTTAATTGCTTTTTTGATGTTGTCAGCTGCCCAGACTTGCTTTGAAGCAAGATGGGCAGCAAACATATGAAAGAAAGAAAGAAAGAAAGAAAGAAAGAAAGAAAGAAAGAAAGAAAGAAAGAAAGAAAGAAAGAAAGAAAGAAAGAAAGAAAGAAANTGGGGACTGAGCAGCAAAAGGGGGAATTCAGATATTGACCATGGATGTGCACGTGGGGAATGTGACAGATGGCACGAGCATGATGATGTTTCTTTGTGGTGGTGAATTGTATCAGTAAGGAAGTAATTTCACAATTTAGGTGATTATGCTATAGTTTGCGCAACATTGTTTTTGCACCTTCAGGAGGTGTTGATGCCCCTTATCTCCCCAAAGTGCAGGGCTGAGCCTCATTTTCATGCATCATACCCTATGCAATCATACAGCATCTCCTGTAGATGTCAGGACTCCCTTTGGTTTCATATGATAGGTAGTCCTCAGTGCAGGGTTGAATAGCAGTGATGACACATGGACCTAAACATAACTTTCCATTCTGCTTCTGCTACTGTGTTTTGAACCACAGTTACCTTCTAGAAGGGCTTCATTTTACTTGAATAAACAGCAGAGGCCCAGGTTCACAAACATTCCAAAAACATGAACCACAACAACATTGTTTCAAAAGCATCCATAATCCTGGATGGTTTTTTCTCTCCTTTTTTGCAGAACGGCCAATCTGGTGGTGGAATGTTGGGTTTATTAGGGGTGAATCAGTATGCATTTAATGCTTCTCATTTTCATTATATTTGCAATGTTATTTCTTGTGTACATAACCCCAGCCACCTCTTGAGACTCAGTCCCCTGAAACATCTGATATTCCAGGACCAATTCTAGCAGGAATTTGGGTATTGTAAGGAATGTTGAAAGGATAAAATTTGTAGAGAGCTATGGATATGAGCATGGAGAAGCGAGGCAGAGATGGCTGTTGGAAAAACACATTTTAATCTCAGGAAACTGGAAGCATGAAAAAGAAGCTGAGAGTTATTCTTGCCCTATTCATTAGAGGATCATAGGGAGGGAGTGAAATGTCCAAACCTCTTGGGGTAACAAATCCCTGCACCTCTTTTTTCACATCTTGCCATTTGCACTCTGAATATCCCTTGTGGATATGCAGATTCTTAATTTCTTCTTTGTTTCCTGAGGGAACCCCACTATTCCCCTAGATTGCAGTCTATATGAAGACGTGCATTAGAACTCGGGATCGCCTGGGTCCATTTTGGGTCTTCTTCTGACCAGCAAATACCTGAATTTGAATTGAGATTCTTGAGGAAACGTGAAAAGGATACGAGATTCTACTTTGGGATTTCAAAGAATCACCTTGATTCTTATAGCTGCACAAAAAATCATGTAAAAGAGACCTGGATGGACAGAAAAAATATATATAAAACAATGGCTTCCTTGTCATTTTCTCACTTACTCAGAGTAGAAGGAGATGGAGGTGGACGAGGTACAGAATAGAATAGAGCTGGAAGATACCTTGGAGGTCTTTTAGTCCAGCCCTCTGCTCCAGCAAGAGACCCTATACCATTTTAGACAAGTGACTGTCTAGTCTCTTCTTTAAAGTCTCCAGTGATGGAGTGCCCATGATTTCTGAAGGCGAGCTGTTCCACTGGTTAATTGACCTCACTGTTAGGAAGTTTCTCCTTGATTCCAGGTTGCTTCTCACTTTGTTCAGTTTCCAACCATTGTTTCTTGTCCTGCCCTCTGGTGCTTTGGAGAATAGTTTGATGCCCTCTTCTTTGTGGCGGCCTGTCAAATACTGAAACACTGCTATCATGTCGCCCCTGTTTCTTCTTTTCTTTAGTCTAGCCAAACCCAAGTCTTGCAGCCGTTCTTCGTATGTTTTAGTCTTTGATCATCTTAGTTGCTCTTATCTGCATTTTTTCTAAAGTCTCAACATCTTTTTTGTAATGTAGAGACCAAAACTGGATGTAGTATTCCAGGAGTAGCAGAATCCAAATTTGGGGATTTATTTTGGAGCATTTCATGCTTATTCGCAAGTGTGCCGGGTATGACTGAGATGTAGTGGCCATCCACTACAAAAAGCCCTGGATCGCATAGAATATTCAAATATACAATTGAAAGAACTAAAAACATGAAATGAATCATAATAATAAGGTATGAGAGGATCCACACAGTGTAACAAAGTCAGGATTTTGTTTTTTATCCTTCTTACAGAATTTACCTGGTGTACCCAGGAACCTGGTAAGTCGATATTCATTTAAGTTATTCCACAGCCACTCTCTTGAAACTCACACCCAGAAACATCTCCTGATATTCCAGAGGCAATTCTAGTAGGAATTTGGATATTGTAAGAAATGTTGATGGGAATTTATGTGATGATACCATAGCATGCTTATCATCTTTTTTGTAGCCTCAGGATGCACTGAGGCCCCTTGTCTCCCCGGAAGACAGGGTTGAACCTCATTTTTATACATCATAATTTTCATGCATCATACCATTTGCAATCATATCTCCTGTGGATTTCAAGACTCCTATTTGTTTTATAATATGCTGGATTTCACAAGGACCTTATCCCCGTTATTGGTATAATATAATAGCATTGATTATAGTAGTAATGTACAATAGCATATTGTTCTTGTTATTATTGCTCTATAGGCTTGTGGATAAGCTGATCTTATAAACTGACTTTTGAATTTTTAACCAAATTACCATAAAAACTGTGATCAGCTGAAAGGTTCTTATTTCAGATTCTTATTTTCCATTTTCACAATTGCCTATGGAGATTCCCAATCATGGTTGTCCCAAGTTCCATGAGGTCCCATGGGGGTTTACTTGTATCCTCCGAGCCACCTGAATAAGAGTGAAAATGGAACCTACTTGGAACTGCTGAAAGGGCTGTGTTGTAAATAGGAAGTAGATAGTGTCCAACAGACAAAGAGGAGAAAACAAATGGAGCAATACTGCCATTCCATACGAAGCAGGAATACCCAGGAGGATTTTCAACATACCTGCACACTTTAAACCCAAGAATACATTAAGGCAGAAGCTTGTCCACCCCAAGGATAAAACACCTAGACACAAATGGAACAATGTGCTTTAAATAATAGTTTAATAGATGTGCATCTTTTTGATCCCTATTACTGCATGTTGTATGAAAGAACACATTCTGTATCTGGACAATGAAGGAATTCATATATGTTACACTAAAGATGGTAGTGATGGTGTGGTTGGAGAACTCATGAATGTTATGACAATAGTTATCATTTCCCCCCCTTTTAGGGCATGCATAGTGGTGCAGGTGGATGGGTAAGTAGCCTTTTTTTAATTTTGTGCTATTCTGAATGCTCTTCCATCTGAACAAGCACCCCTTTTATCTTTTTCCACCTACATCAAAAGTATATCTATAGTCCCCACAGCACAATCTCACATGAGGGACAAAGTTGCTAGTATTTGTTCCCAGTTGGAAACCAAATAACAGTTGAATAGTTGTGCATCATTTTGTTCCCTATTACTGCATGTTGTATGAAAGAACACATTCTATATCTGGACAATCGAGGAATTAATATATGTTACACTAAAGATGGTAATGATGTTGTGGTTGGAGAACTCATGAATGTTACGACAATAGTTATCTTTTGTTTCCCTTTTAGAACATGGGCGGTGGTGCAGGTGGACAGGTAAGTAGCCTTTGTTTTATTTTGTGCTATTCTGAATGCTCTTCCATCTGAACAAGCACCCCTTTTATCTTTTTCCACCTACACCAGAACCATATCTAAAGTCCCCAGAGCACATTCTCACCTGAGGGACAAAGTTGCTAGTATTTGTTCCCAGCTGGAAACCAAAGCATGGTGCAGGTCCATGTCAGATGCCCGGGGGAAGATCTTGCCCAGTTATATGGGAACAGTTTGATCCTGTTGGACCCAATGAAGTGGATAGGGTCTTTAACACGATTAGTGCAACCACCTGTCAATTAGATCATTGACCCGCCTGGTTGATGAAAGCCCCCAGGATGATGACTGCCAGGTGGATTCAAGGAGAGATAAATTATTCACTGCAAGAGGGGACATTTCTGGACCCTTTTGGGTGCAATTGGAGGAGTTGGTTATTACCTTTAAAAACCTGCATGGCATGGGTCCAGGTTAATTAATGAACCATCTCAGACCAATGGGATTGGCCTGCCCCATCCATGCCAGCAGAACAAGCATGCTGCAGAACCCACCAGTCAAGGAATCTCAGTTGGCCAGACCCAGGAGAATGAATTTCTCTGCTGTGGCTTCTGCCCTTTTGAAGATCTTATCTCCGAAGGTGAGATTGGCTCCCACTCTTCTAACCTACCATAAGGGCCTGAAGACCGGGCTCTGCCAGCTACAGATACTCCCAAGGGCAGAGCATCACCCTGGAGGTGGTTGATGAATTAAAAGAATAATCCCTTCTTCCCCTCACACATCCTGCTTCTTCCCCATCTTTTAATTGTAACTTTACTTTTTATTGTAATTCTATTTTTATTCTTTTTATAAATATTTTAGCCTTTATGATTTAATTGCTTTTTTGATGTTGTCAGCTGCCCAGACTTGCTTTGAAGCAAGATGGGCAGCAAACATATGTAAGAAAGAAAGAAAGAAAGAAAGAAAGAAAGAAAGAAAGAAAGAAAGAAAGAAAGAAAGAAAGAAAGAAAGAAAGAAAGAAAGAAAGAAAGAAAGAAACCCCTTGCAAATAGATTTAGCCCCACATTGGGTTGAAAATTCCTACTGGGGACTGAGCAGCAAAAGGGGGAATTCAGATATTGACCATGGATGTGCACGTGGGGAAT
>NW_015386243.1:58678-71081 GCF_001527695.2 Protobothrops mucrosquamatus | reverse complement strand
TGGGGACTGAGCAGCAAAAGGGGGAATTCAGATATTGACCATGGATGTGCACGTGGGGAATGTGACAGATGGCACGAGCATGATGATGTTTCTTTGTGGTGGTGAATTGTATCAGTAAGGAAGTAATTTCACAATTTAGGTGATTATGCTATAGTTTGCGCAACATTGTTTTTGCACCTTCAGGAGGTGTTGATGCCCCAAGGATAAAACACCTAGACACAAATGGAACAATGTGCAATACAGCGAGACATGTGCAGATCTGTACATTGGAGAAACAAAACACAAGTGCATGGCACAACACAGAAAAACAAACCCATCAGGACAGGATTCAGCAGACCATCTGCATCTGAAAGACAAAGGTCACTCTTTTGAAGACAGCAAAGTTCACATTCTGGATGGAGAGGAACACTGGCTTGAAAGAGGGGTCAAAGAGGCCATCTATCTTTAAAGTAAACAGCCCTCTCTCAGCAGAGTGGAGGGGATACGACACCCCCTACCTGCATCTCCTGTTTACAACAAAGTCCTTACAACTAACCAAAGAGAGAAGCAACCTAGAACTAAGGAGAAATTTCATGACAGTTAGAACAATTAATCAGTGGAACAAATTGCCTCCAGAACCTGTGAATGCTCTGACACTGGAAGTTTTTAAGAAGAGACTGGACAGACATTTCTCTGAAATGGTATAGGGTTTCCTGCCTGAGAAAAAACTAGATGACCTCCAAGGTGCATTATTATTATCATCATTATTGTTGTCGTTGTTGTCCCAAGAAGGTTCCATGCTCATTTGCACTTTTATTCAGGTGATTCTGAGGATGCAGATAAACCACCAAGTGGTCTCAATGACATTTAGTGAGCAAATGACTCACCCTCACAGTGTTAACAACCAGATGACTGCAAAGGAGATAAATCCTTCCATTCACTATCGTTCAGTTAGAACTGAATAAGCTTCTTGGATGAGAAGCAAAATATTTCCAAGGGAAACCCCCCAAAAAAGTCCAATTGCCATTTGGAAAAGCACCTTTAGGGATATTTTGGACATTTGGTTTATTTGTAGGTACAGTAGTGCATTTTTCATGGTATTTTTGTTAAAAATTTGAGATTCAGCTTATCCATGAGTGACGTATCTGCAAATATATATAGGTACTTTAAAAAAAGAACATTGCAATATATACTTGGAGATAAATGTATCAATAGAGGAGCAGAACTCAAATTTGGGGGTTTTATTTTGGAATATTCCCCATTTATTCACAAGTGTGCAGGGTATAATTGAAATGTGTTATGGCCGCTCACTCCAAAAAGCTCTGGATCGCAGACAATATCCAAATATACAATTGAAACAACTGAAAACAAGAAATGAATCTTCATAATAATAATGATATCAGAGGGTCTACACAGAGTAACAAAGACACCCAAAATCAGGCTTTTTATTTATTTATTTATTTATTTATTTATTTATTTATTTATTTATTTATTTATTTATTTATTTATTTATTTATTTTGATTTATATCCCGCCCTTCTCCCGACGGGACTCAGGGTGGCTCACAACATATTAAAAAACATAGTGTGCGGATGTTGGGGTGGCTTCATTTTGGTTAATTTTGGTTTATAAATTTCAACATAATAAATTTTTAATGTGGATTTTATTTGGGCTAAATTTTAGGAGGGATCCGGTCCGGGCGAACGACTTTTTCGGTACAGAACTCCCGCGCCGCCTTTCATTCCTCTAGGCCTTAGCAGGCCTAGGGCCCCCCATCAAGCAAGCAGAGGGTGGGGGCACCCACAGAGAAGGCTTTTGTTTTTTATCCTTCTTGCAGAACTTAGGTGGTGGCACACCAGATGGTGGAGTTGGGAATATGTTGCAAATAAGTCAATATTTATTTAACGTCTCTCATTTCCTTGAAGCCTTTTCTGTTATTCCTTTTGAATGTCACCACAGCCACCCTCTTGAAACTCACTCCCCAAAAGCATCTCCCAATATTCCAGGAGTAATCCCAATAGGAATTTGGATATTTTTAGGAACATTTAAAGAAAATAAGCCCAGGAAACAAAGAAATCTTGAGGTAGAATCTAAGAATGAATCCTCTCTGGATATATTTTTCTGACTAGCAAAAATTTTGGAATTTGAGATAAAATTGCCATATCACAGAAGAAGGGTTACATTTTATTCCTCTTTTGGGAAGTGGCTAATAGTGCTCTAGGTGGATTAATGGTAAATAGCTTTTATTTATTTTCTGCCATCCATTTCTTCCTATTCTTCTTCCATATGAAAAAGTATCCCTTTTATTCTTCTTCCTCCTTCACCAAAAACATCTCTAAGCAGAAACAGAGCAGACATGGCCAAATGTTGTCCTGTTTTGACCTGCATTTCCAATAATAGTTTAATAGATGTGCATCTTTTTGGTCCCTATTACTGCATGTTGTGTGAAATAACACATTCTGTATCTGGACAATGAAGGAATTCATATATGTTACACTAAAGATGGTAGTGATGGTGTGGTTGGAGAAGTCATGAGTGGTACGACAATAGTTATCTTTTGTTTCCCGTTTAGGGTGGTGGAGGTGAAGGTGGAATGGTCAGTAGCCTTTTTTTTATTTTGTGCTATTCTGAATGCTCTTCCATCTGAACAAGCACCCCTTTTATCTTTTTCCACCTAGACCAGAAGCATATCTAAAGTCCCCAGAGCATACTCCTACCTGATGGATAAAATTGCTAGTATTTGTTCCCAGCTGGAAACCCAAGCATGGTGCAGGTCCATGTGAGATGCCTGGGGGAAGATCTTGCCCAGTTATATGGGAACAGTTTGATCCTGTTGGACCCAATGAAGTGGATAAGATCTTTAATGCTATTAGTGCATCCACCTGCCAATTAGGTCATTGACCCACCTGGTTGGGAAAAGCCCCCAGGATGATGACTGCCAGGTGGATTCAAGCAGAGATAAAGGACCCACTTCAATCTACATCTACATCTTAAGAAACAGAACACCATATCACAGTAGAAGGGTTACATTTTATTTCTCTTTTGGGAAGTGGCTAATAGTGCTCTAGCTGGATTAACGGTAAATAGCTTTTATTTACTTTCTGCCATCCTTTTCTTCCTATTCTTCTTCCATCTGAAAAAGTATCCCTTTTATTCTTCTTCCTCCTTCAGCAAAAACATCTCTAAGCAGAAATAGAGCAGAGAGGGCCAAATGTTGGCCTGTTTTGACCTGCATTTCCAATAATAGTTTAATAGATGTGCATCTTTTTGAATTCTTTCACTTTGTATTATGTTAAAGAACACAGATTTTTTTTTGGCCTGGATAACGGATGAATTTACATATATTATACCAAAAATGGTAGTGGTTGGAAAAGTGGTTGGAAAAGTCCTGGTTGTTATCATAAAAAACGGGAACCTTTCCTTTTTGTTTCCCTTTCAGGGGGTGAGTGCTGATGCTGCAAGTGGACTGTCAGTAAGTAGCTTTTATTTATTCTCTGCCATTCCTTTCTTCCTATTCTTCTTCCACCTGAAAAAAATGCTCGTTTTAGCTTTCTTTCTCTTTCCCCACAAATATATATGGGGTTCCCAGAGCAGAAACAGCACAGGCAGGTCCAAAAGTGTGGCCAGTTTTGCCCACATTTCCAATAACAGTTTAATAATCCATGTTCATCTTTTTTGGCTTCTTTCACTTTGTGTTGTGCTAAAGAATACTGTTTTTTTTTTGCCCGGATAATGAATGAATTTATACATATTATATCAAAAATGATGACAAGGTTGGAGAAGTCGTGGATGTTATTATATCAGAGTAGAATGGTTCATTTTTGTTTCCATTTTAGGGCCCGAATGTTGCAGATGGAATGTGGGTAAGTAGGTTTTATTTATTTTCTGCCATTCATTTCTTCATATTCTTTTTCCACCTCAACAGGTACTGCTTTTATCCTTCTTTTTTCTTCTTCAAGAAAATGTCAAAATTGGCAGAGAATAAGCATTTGGCCCATTTTTACCCAAGGGAACTGCTTCAAAAGTTCTTGGGTGCATCTAGCGGTGTGCGGCAAGCATTAACGTGAACCAATACCAAACTGGAAGTGGTGCAATAGAAAGTCCCACTAAATGTGAAGATGCCAAAGGAGTACTGCTAGTAAAGTTCATGGAATGTGGTTTGACCATCAATTCAGAAGTTTACTGTGAAACGTTACGAAAACTCAGATGAGCCATCCATAACAAGCGTCGGGGCAGGCTGACTTCCGGTGGTTTTTATTTATTTTCTCTGCCTTGTCTTAAATGTTTGTTTGCACACACATTCATTCTACCCACATCATGCCTTCCTACTTAATGTATGGAATTTTATGTATTTACACAGTATATTGAACCATATGTTAAACTAGATTTGGGCAGCAAACTAAGCTACAGAGAACTTAACCAAGGTGAATGTTTGGTAGCTAAGGGCACCACATGATGAAAATGCAGCTGCCGTAATTATCACTGATGTGGTTAAGTTGTGTGAAGCTGGCCTTTGTGTGACTCTCATCCAAACAGCGAGACAATATGCTTATTATTTACAAGAAAGGAAAAGTAACAAAGAATTTACATGTGTGTGTTTTTTCTCCCAGGGCAAATTGAATTCGAAAAAATAGGTAAGTCCTCCACAGGAAAAAAGTGCAATGTTCAAGGGGTTGACAGAAATGTATCATTTCTAAGGTTCCAAACAATAGTTTCTCCTTCTTTCCTCCCTTTTCTTCTCCATTAGAAGGTATCATTCTGAGCCAACATGAGCTTTTGGGACATGCATGTCGTCCAAAGTGGGTGCATGATTGTCCATGGGGAGAGCAATAAAGGGATTGTGATGCCATGTACGTCATGACATCCTCACATAATATACATTATTTCCCATTTATGTGTAACAATATACATAATTTCTTCTCTATGTCTATCACCTGTGCACCCCAGGAAGTCTTTCTTGGAGACCAAATTTGGTCTTACTGCAGTGTTTTTTCAAACTTGGCAACTTAAGATCTGTGGACTTCAATTCCCAGAATTTCCCAGCCAGCATGATGACTGGGGAATTCTGGGACTTGAAGTCCACACATTTTAAAGTTAAAAACATATCTTAAAAACATTGACTAGTACGTCCAGGGAGATACAAGAGAACCCAAAGAAACATTCCAGTAACAGCTTCTGAAACCAGACATAGATATTTTATTTGAAGGTTCATGAGCTTGTATCTCGCATCATCTTATGTATGGGATGGCTTTACAGTTGTGAGATTCATTGAGATGAAGTAAGGAAGAAAAGAGGAAGGTTAGTTCTTTTCTGATGCAAATGGGATTCCTTGGAAGGAGAAGTACAAGAACTTATTAATTAACAGATGCAATGCATTAAGAATCTGTGCTGGTTCAATCAGAATTGTTAGTTTCAAGCGGTCCGGGCAGATTTTTTTTGTGTATCTTGGTGACCACAACGCAGCTCTATTCCTATAATGACTCCAGCTACTGTCTTTTGAAAAGTTTCATTTAGTAATTATTTCCCCTTTCTCACTGCATTTCAACCTGCAACGAAAAAGAGGCCAAAACTGGAATAACGGAATTGATGGAAACATCTGAATATGCTGAAAAGGTCCAACAGCATTCTTCGTAGCTCCAAAATGAACAAGGACATCCAATGATCCAGCTTATTCAGCGCTTGATGGTGATGGTGGCAGTAGATACAGTATATGGCTTGAATTTAATTTGTTTCCTGTAGCAGAATAGTTTGCTGTCCTTGGTGTGGGAAAAACAAATAAATCTCAATCAAAACAAATAAATCAAAACAAATCAAAACAAATAAATCTCAATTGCATAAACATCGCTTGTTTGATTTGCGTGTATGAACAGTTTTGGTGCCGATGTTGTTGCAGATTGTGGTCCTAAGTATTGTCATAGAATATAACTAGATGTTAGATGCTACATCTTAAAAACACTGATTAGTATCTCCAGGGAGGTACAAGGGAGCCCAAAGAAATATTCTGAAACTAGACATAAACATTTTATTTAAATGTTCATGAGCTGTAACTCCCATCATCTGATGTATGGAATGGCTTGAGAGTTGTGAGAATCATTGGGAATGAAGAAAGGAAGAAAAGGGGAAGATTAGTTATTAGATTACTTATGAAAATGGGATTCCTTGAAAGGAGAATTACAAGCACTTATTAATTAACATTAAGAATGCTAATTGTGCTGCTTGAATCATACTTCTTGGTCTCAAACTGTTCTGACATTTTGCCTATCTTGGTGACCACAGCACAGCTCTCCTCCTATAATCACTCCGGCAGTTGTCTTTGCAAAAATCACAGAAATTTACACTGAAAAAGTGGAAATATTGAAAATATTTGAATATGCTGGAAAGGTCCAACAGCATTCTCCATTTCTGCAAAATGAACAAGACTGTTCTGCTCAAGGACATCCAATGATCCAGCTTATTCAGCGCTTGACGGTCATGGTGGCAGTAGATACAATATAGGGCTTGATTTTACTGGTTTGCTGTCCTTGATGTGGGAAAAGCTTTGTGAAAATAAAAATAAATAAATCTCAGTTGCACAAGGATCACTTGTTTGATGTGCAAGTATGAAGAACAGTTCTGATGCTGATATTGTTGCAAATTGTGGTCCTGTCACAGAATGTAATTGAAGTTACATGAAAAGTCACGCAGAGCCGTCTCTGGGCACATGCGCCGTCGCCCCAGTCCTAGGCCTTCAGCTGGGTTTTACAGAACCTTTTCGCATTAGGCCTCCGCTGCCCTGTGCAAAAAAAAAAATAAAAAAATTCAATCTTTCAATCAATCAATTTCAACTTCTCACGGGAAAAAAAAGATCTTGCAAAGTTGGAATTGATTGATTGAACTTTTTAGTCCCACCGAGTCTGCCGTTACCACCGCAGCCACACCTACCCAATGGGCCATGCCCACCCAAATTGGCCACACCCACCCAATGGGCCACGCCCACCCGGCACCCATACATAAGTGGGTTTTCGGTTGCAGTTTGGGCACTCGGTCTCTAAAAGGTTCGCCATCACTGGTGTAGACAAAGTGATCCTCATAGGGAGTGGGTAAGTGAGATTTGGTAAGATATCCATTAATTTATCTATAAATACATTTTACCACATAGTTAGAAGGATTGCAGGAAAGAATGAAATGGTGGCAGCATCCACCCAATAATTGAATTACTTAAGAATTATTGGCATCCCTTCATCTGCGAATAGTTCTTGTTTTGCTTTTATAGTATTTTTATTGTGTTCTCTGTTTTTAACAATTAATAATGATAATGGGTTTAGATATGCATCGACTGTTTTAGCTTTGTTGTACACCACCAGAGTGGCTACTTTGGTGAGATGGGAGCTATATAAATTGGATAATAAATAAATAGACTGAGAGGGGAATAAAATCAAATCAGTTTATTATTGTCATAAGGCCAGATACAAAAAATAAATCTAATAGTAGATATTTCCCATATTTCTATGTATGAAACAGGAAAACAAATAGGATCAAAATAATTAAAAACAGATATAATAAAATAATACAGAATAAAATAATATGATAAGAAATGCTAAGTAAATTAGTGCAGGGCATAATGACTCAGCGGTTAAAGACCTCAAGCTTGTCAGCTGGAAAGCTGACAGGCTGGATTTGAGATCTGAGCACCAGCTCCTGCCAATATAGCAGTTCAAAAGCATGCACATGTGAGTAGATAAATAGGTACTACAGCATTCTTTGCACCTTGGCATATAGTCATGCTGGCTACATGACCACGAAAGTGTCTTTGGACAACACTCATTCCCTCGGCTAGGAAATGGAGAAGAACACTGCCCTCTAGAATTGGACACAACTGGACAGGTGAAATCTTTACTTTTAAGTAAATTAGTAACCAGACTTAATAATGTGGCATTTTGTATAGTTGGTAGCACAAAATTGGGTGACTTGGGAAGATATTTTTGAGACCTTGTCCAAAAGAAGTAAAGGTAAGTGGAAATAACACTCCCTGTTCAAAAATGTTTTCAAGATCAACTAAGAGTCCATGGGGAGGGGCAAAGCAGAGTAGCATATGGCTTAAAGTTTCTATTAAGCCACTGTCACATGGACTTAATTGGAAAGACAATAGGGGTGCCATTAAATGTCCAAAAATGGCTGTTGAGGGCAATGCCTCCAATATGGTTAAAGCTTACAAAATGTCACAATCACGACGGGTGATAAATAGGTTGGAGTGAACCCTTTCAGAAGAATATGATAACTATGGGGGTGTGACATCTTGCTTAAATTTGTTTCCAGTTATATTCATCGTTTGAGGACAATTCTAGCATTACCAAAACCTAATGAACATAGACTTTGCATAAAAAAGCTCAGTGAATAAATTATCTAGGGCCTTTTAAAGCTATGATGATCATAAAAAATCTCTAAGTAACAATAGGGTCATACCTATATTGGAAGTAGGATTAATTTTAGCCAAAGTGCTCATGGTCAAACCATGCCTTGGTGGCTATGAGATTCTCTAAAGTTGTATCCCTTCACAGGGAGGCAGGATCTAGTAGTTCAGGCAGCCCCCAGCAACTGAAGGACCCAGACAGGTTTCAGAAGGAATAGGGGGTTATAACTGTAAATCTGCATAGCGCTGGCAGGCTCCTAGTTGCCACTTGGAAAAGGAAAGTGATTGGGGCTCTGGATAGGATTGCACCCATGTGACTCTCCTAATGCGCAGATCTCCTTCTCAGCCCATAGTGAGTTAAGTGATGATGTGACCTCACTCTCAGAGCGCCTGCAGACTATTAAAGGTTGAATGGGGAGCAAGTGGCTGAATTTGAAGCCCAGCAGGACAGAATGGTGCTGGGTTTGGTGTTCTTTGATCCATGCAGAATTCCCACGCCTGGTCTTAAATGGGATTGGACTGCCCCAGGCTGATGCAATATATGTAGGTCTTTTGGTTTCTCTCACTCCATGTTGTATTAAAAACATATTTTTATCTGAAGAATGAAGAAATTCTCATATAAGATAAAAATAATAATAATAATAATAATAAAGTTGGAAGGGACCTTGGAGGTCATCTAGTCCAACCCCCTGCTCAGGCAGGAAACCCTATACCATTTCAGACAAATGGTTGTCCAGTCTCTTCTTAAAAACTTCCAGTGTTGGAGCATTCACCACTTCTGGAGGCAGGTTGTTCCACTGGTTAATTGTTCTCACTGTCAGGAAGTTTCTCCTTAGTTCCAGGTTGCTTCTCTCCTTGATTAGTTTCCAACAGTTGCTTCTTGTCCTGCCTTCGGGTGCTTTGGAGAATAGCTTGACTCCCTCTTCTTTGTGGCAGCCCCTGAGATATTGGAACACTGCTATCATGTCCCCCCTCATCCTTCTCTTTGTTAAACTAGAGATACCCAATTCCAGCAACCGTTCCTTATATGTTTTAGCCTCCAGTCCCCTCATTATCTTTGTTGCTCTTCTCTATATTCTTTCTAGAGTCTCAACATCTTTTTTACATTGTGGTGACCAAAACTGGATGCAGTATTCCAAGTGTGGCCTTACCAAGGCATTGTAAAGTGGTATTAATACTTCACGTGATCTTGATTCTGTGTTGGCCTTTTTGGCAGCTGCAGCACACTGCTGGCTCATATTTAAGTGATTGTCCATCAGCACTCTTAGGTCCCTCTCACAGTTACTACTACCGAGCAAGGTACCATTTATACTATACCTGTATGTTAGTGATGGTGTGGTTTGAGAAGTCATGGGGGTTATCATATCAGAGTGGAACTTTCCCTTTCTTTTTCCACTTAAGGGCACGAATGACTCTAGCAGTCGTGGAAAGATGTTAAGTTAAGTTGTTTATTTTCTGCGATTCCTTTCTTCCATCGTCAGCCGAGCTGGAGTGAAAATTTCCTGTGGCAACAGCTGCACGGGAAATCACGTAGAGGAGATCTTAATGAGAAAGAAATCTCTACCATGACAATATTTTCATTTTCTAACTTACTTGGAATAGAAGAAGATGGATGTAATTGGGAGTGTCTAGTGAAGCAGATTTTCAGGACGCTATCTTTTGTTTCCCTTTCAGGGAATGAATGGTGGTGATGGTCATGGAATGAACATAAGTAACTTTTTTTTAAAAAAAAAAATCTTCTGTCTATTCTTTCTTTCGTATTCTTCCATCATATGAAGCAGCACCCCTTTTATTTTCCTTCCCTCAATACCAATAACATCGCCAGACTCCCAAGAGCATAAGCACAGCATGCAGGGCCAAATTACATTACACAAGACAGAAATCATTGACATAGCATTAATCTATGCTGATGATTAGTTTCATGGAGAAAAAGCATCTTTGGTTCACCGCAGTGGTGGGATTCAGCCGGTTCGCACCACTTCGGCAGAACCGGTAGCTAATTTTTTTGTTGCCCAGGCAAGAGAACGGACTTCCGTAAGTGGCATCCACACAGAGAACCGGTTCTTCACATATTTGAATCCCACCACTGGTTCACCCTCAAAACATTCCCAATCCACCTTGCAACCTCTCTAACTCATGAAGTCTCTCTTGCAAGAACTCCACACCCTTCCCTTTTCACACAGCCACTCAACCCCATATCTCTCTCACAATCCACAACTCTGTGCACCTGTCACTTCCTCCCCAGTAGCAGCCCCTTATCTGCTGACTGTCTTTGGACTTGCAACTTCCTGCGGGCTTGTCCACTGATTCTCTGCCTGCAACCAACCTGGTCCCTGGTTGGTGGGCTTTTCTGCTCTTTTATCTGTCCTAAGGGAGGGATTTATGATGTTCCCTAATAGCTTCCCACAAGGAAAAGGCTGATGAGAGTTATAGTTCCATATCCGGAATGCTGCTGGTTCCCACCTGCTCTCTGGTGAGCTCATATTCTGCAAGCTACCCCGTCAACCTTGTAAGAAGACTGGGTGGACTTTAAAAATAAACACTATATATAATAATTAGATGAGCCAGATTTTTAAAGCAGCAATTGCCAAACACAGGAAAATGTATTTTGTCTGCCTTGTCTTATGAAGGAACTCATTTTCTGTGTTTACACAGTATATTGAATGAATAAAATACACTATTAACTAAATGGGCTAGATGTGGGCAGCACACTAACCTACAATGAATCAAACCAAAGTAAATGTTTGCTAGCTAAGGCTAGCACATCATGAAAATGCAACTGCTGAAAGTATTACTGACCCGGTTAAGCATATTCTGCAAAGCAAGCTTTTGTGTGACCCTTTTCCAAACAGCAAGGTCATGTGCTTTTTATTTACAAGGAAGGAAAAGTAACAAAGAACTTACAGGTGTGTGCTTTTCTCCCAGGGCAAGCAGAGTTCAAGAAGACAGGTAAGTCCTCCACAGAGAAAAAATTGGTTCTTTGAGAGGTTGAAACAAAGATATCATTTCTAAAATTCCAAATAATAAATTGACTGACTGGTACCTTCACTAGGAAGCCCAAAGAAACATTCCAGCGACAGCTCCTGAAACTAGACATTTTATTTAAATGTTCATGAGTTGCAACTCACATTATCTGATGTATGGATTGAGAGTGTTGGGATTTATTGAGATGAAGCAAGGAAGAAAAGGAGAAGATTAATTCCTTAACTATGCAAATGTGATTTCATGGAAATAAAATCTCAAGTGCTTATTAATTTACAGATGCAATGTATTAAGAATCCATTGTGCTGGTTAAATCATAATTGTTAATCTCAAAAGGGTTCTTGCAAACCTTTTGGGAATCTTGATGATCACAATACAGCTCTATTCCTGTAATTACTCCAGCAATGATCTTTTCAGAAGTTTCATTTAGAAATTATTTCCCCTTTTCTCATTTCATTTTGTCCTGAAACATAAAAGAGAGGCCAAAACTGGAACAATGGAAAATGATGAAAATCACAAAATGATGGAAATGACGGAAATGATGGAAATTACAGAAATGACTGAAATTACGAAAATTACTGAAAATACTGATATATCTGAATATGCTGAAAAGATCCAACAGCATTCTCCATTTCTGCAAAATGAACAAGACAGTTCTGCTCAAGGACATCCAACGACCCAGCCTACTCAGTGCTTGACGGTGATCGTGGCAGTAGATACAATACAGGGCTTGATTTTAATGGTTTGCTGTCCTTGGTGTGGGAAAAGCTTTGTGAAAATAAAAGTTGTTGTTTGTCCATCGATTTCGATGAAGACCTTGTCATCTTATGGATTATGGGCCATCAGCGGTGTGTCCGTAGATGGCTGATGAGACCGATGTTAGCACGGAATGTTCTGCCACATACTGAACAGAGAAATGTGGACACTATTGCTTCAGCATTTGCAGCTCTGGCTTTACGGAGTGCTCGCTTCTCTTGTCCCAAGATTGTTCTTCTGTGTTCATATGTCTGGCAACCCTGGTAAACCAGGGTACGCCATGTTGGTCGATCATGCA
>NW_015386243.1:33041-58578 GCF_001527695.2 Protobothrops mucrosquamatus | reverse complement strand
CCGTGCGATCACTTTCCTTGAGACAGCTCACCATAGAAGAGCTGTTTAGGGATGCGATGGTCTGGCATCCTTACAACGTGGCCTGCCCAGCGCATCTGGGCTTTCATCAACAGAGTGTAAACTGATGATAGGCCTGCTCTGGAGAGGACATCTGTATCTGGTATCTTATCCTGCCACCGGATCCTCAGAATTCTGCGAATTCTGCACAAACATCACTTGTGTGATGTAAATGTATGAAGTACATTTTTTTTATATAATACAAGTTTTATTAGTTTTTTATTTTTACAACCAAGTGCTTGAGAAACAACGTGGTGACAGGGTAATCAATTATACAAAAGCAAAACCATTCATATATAATTCAAATTCAGTTGTTAAAGTCTCCCTCTCCATTCCCTCAAATAATATAATATATTCAAATTAATGTCTTTTTCAATAAAATTCAATTAATCAAAACAATCATCAATAACATTTCATTTATATAAATCAAAATCCTGTATTTGGCTTTACTGTTTACAATTACCATATTCCAGTTTAGCTTAAATAACCATATTATTAAGATTTCAGGTTTCTTTCCTTTCCCTTTTCCTTAACATAATCAATAACTCGTTTATTAATGTTATTTCTTCTTTTATCAAGAATCCCTCTTATTCTCCTTCCTTTGCAAAGTAACTTTCCTTCTTAAAAAAAAACAAAAATATTACTCCAGAAAACACATTTCTAATCTATTTTGAATCTATAATCTATCAATGAATCAATCAAATTCTATATAATACTCTTTTAATCCATTCAATAACACTTAGATCCAATCCAAATAATTATTATAGCCGCCATACACATATTAATACAAAAACAAACATCTTTTCACTAGCTTCACATTTAATTAATCTTTATTCAGTCAAAATCTCTGGTGTCTTATTTACCAATCTTAAACTTTAAGTCAGCCCGTGTCTAAAAAGCCTTAAATCCATTATATACCATTTTAAATCACACTCTTAAATCTTATTCTGGCTTTCTTTTTGTGCCAAGTCGGTTTCCATAACAAAGCCTCTATGTCAACAAATAAATCTCTTTTTATTCCTTGTAGCGAAGTTTGAGTCAGGAAGAAGCGTCCACTCCTCTGTTTTAGAGACCTGAATCTCTTATAGGTAGTCCCTTGTTGTTTTGAAGCTTCAGGCCTCAACATTTGACTCTGCTGAGTAAAACACTCAATCATGATCAGTTTTGTAGTTAGTAATTGGTTGTCAACATTGTCATAGTTCTCAGTCAATTGTAATTGCAAATCCATTTCTGTTCATTTTAAAGACATAGATGGTTAAGTTACAGTCATTTTTTGGTCATCAGCAATCCCAGTAGGTTGTGTATAAGATGAAATAGAATCTTCTTTAATAGTAATTAATTCCTCTTCTATTGCTATTTGGTCTGTAGAATATTTAGGTAAAATCTGAAAATCGGTTTGTAAGTTCAAGATAGAATTTCTGTTTATTATTTCTGTAGTACTTTCTCTTATTTCAGAACATATTTGCTCAGTAGCTTCATAAATTCTTTCCAGTATGAGTTTACAGTTGAAATGTGAATAAGATTTCTCCATTCTGATAGTAACTAAGACCAGACCTGTTATCTTTTAGTGGAGGCTGTGGCCAAAAACATTAACCGGTGTCCACCCCCACAAATTTAATATCTGTTGAATTTCTTTGTCTTTTCCTTTATAATAATCTGAAGGTCAAAGCCAATCTTATCATGAGACAAAAAGCAAAGACAGTTGCAAATTTTAAATTTCTCCAGAAGGTGTCCTCAGTAGACTATAAAAAGCTCTTCCCAGACACCAAAGATGATGTTTTCAGAGTCAGAAAAAGCAAAAAAAAGCAAAAAAGAGTTTGTTCAAGACCCCAAAGTAAATAAAAGTTAAAAATAGTCAATTAAAATCAATTTCCATTCCATTTATTGCTTTCCTTCCTACACTAGCAGACGCCACTTTCTTAAAACAGGGAAATAGTTCCAAGAATGCTTTTTACAGGAGACCAAAAGGAAAAAAAAGGACTGAGAGGGAAAAGTAAAAGTCTCACCCGGTTCAACTACGGTGGTTCTTGTGCTTAGATGTTTTTCTGACTTCTGGTTACAGCGGCAAAGTGATCCACCATTTTACTGGCTGATCTTTTCTCCGTCAGCCCTAAGGAGCAATCTCGGACCGCGGAAGGAGCTGCTGCCCTTCCATGGTCGACAAGGACCTCCTCAACGGTAGCTGCCCCTCCAGGGTGGTTTTTCGACCCGATTAAGGGTCTAGCAGCAGAGGGAAACCAGCCAGTGAAGAGAGCAGTCTCTTCGATTGGCTGCAAAGGCCGTGATCCAGAACCGGAAGTCATGAAGTACAATTTTGATGCTGATATTGTTGAAAACTGTGGTCCTAAATACTGCCATAGAATATACCTAAAACTAAATGAAAAATATCCCACTTCTGTGCTGGTGTGGGTTGGATTCCACTCAACCAGTTGGCAAATTTCAGGTGTGTTATACATCTGAAAGCTGCTAGGGTTGAGAAACATGGTGTAGACAAAGTGACCTTCATAGTGAGGATAAGTGAGACTTGGTAAGATACACATTCATCACACCCTAGTTATCTCCTGATCATCCTAGACCAAGCCAAATATGCTAGATAATTCCTAGAAGCTTGGCACTAAGAAATTAGTCACCAATAGACACATAGACATAACCCAGACCTAACATACTGTGCAAAATACACAATCAATAAGCCAAAAGGGGAATCAAAAACCAAAACATCTCATCAGTAGTAATCAACACCCAGATGAGCATAGATTAACACCAAGATTAATATCAGACTAACAATCAAGAAGTAAACAATATCCCAATGAAGGAACTTGCAAACAGTTTGAATAGAATAGAGCTGGCAGGGACCATGGAAATCTTCTAGTCCAGCCCTCTGCTCAAGCAGGAGACCCTATACTATTTCAGACAAGTGACTGTCTAATCTCTTCTTAAAAACCTCCAGTGATGGAGCACCCATGATTTCTGAAGGCAAACTGTTCTTCTGGTTAATTGTCCTCACTGTTAGGAAGTTTCTCCTTAATTCCAAGTTGCTTCTCTCTTTGTTCAGTTTCCAACCATTGTTTCTTGTCCTGCTCTCTGGTGCTTTGGAGAATAGTTTGATGCCCTCTTCTTTGTGGCAGCCCCTCAAATACTGGAATACTGCTATCATGTTGACCCTGTTTCTTCTTTTCTTTAGACTAGCCAAACCCAAGTCCTGCAGATGTTTTTCATATGTTTTAGTCTCCCGGCCTTTGATCATCTTAGTTGCTCTTCTCTGAATTTTTTCCAAAGTGTCAACATCCTTTTTGTAGTATGATGACCAGGATTGGTTGCAGTATTCCAGGTGTGATCTTACTAGGGTTTTATAATAGTAAACAGCTTAATCAAAGAATCTCCAAGACTAGCCCCACCAACACTGACGCGGCAAGCTACTAGAATATAAACCCATCCAGATTTAGCCTGTGGTAAGATGGTTCTTCAGATATGGATCTTGGTCTTGTGTATGCTGGATGTTGCATGCAAATATTAGAAGTCTAGAATGTTTACCTTCACTTTGGCCTTGACCTCATGATAATTAACCAAATGGTGAAAGAGGAGAAATAGGGGAAGGACAAAAAGAAAGGGAAGTAGAAGTCTAAAAAAAAGGCTATACTATTCATTTTCCTTTTAAGCTTACTCATTTGTTTTCAGTGCTTAAAACAGATCTTGTACCACTAAGTGTGGATTCATCAAAATCAAAATTTGCAATGAGTTTAACAAAAACAAAAAATGTGCCATTTGAACTGCGTGTGGAATGGTATTTGTGCATTTAAACTGTATGCCCCTTTTTCTATTGTAAGAGATGCCCAAAGAAAAAGATTGTAGGGAAGGGAGTAACAAAGAATATTTTAGCAATTTTGCTAAGCATTGCATTTCCCAGATATCTTTGGCGTAACTTTATACTTTTGCTACAAAGGCTGACCTGGGGTATCTGGAGACCAACCTGACATTCCTCCATCCTTGCCACCCCCACTATATGTAAATATGAACAACGTTCACATCTGGAAATAGTGGGAAGACATGGCAATTACATTGGTACTGAAATGAGGTCAACATCTGATTCAAAGACGAAGACAAGAAAAATGGAATGAAAAAATAAGCAGAGATGATTTCAAGATTGCTCGTGCCAATATGTAGAAAGCTGATGTTGAATTAAATCAAATACCATATATTAATTTAAAGTAAGTCAAATCTTAGCTAAGAAGTTTTTCATTTCATTATCAAGCCAGTAAAGAAGAGTGTGTGTGGGGGACACAATTTCACTTGAACCACGTGTTTTACCCATAATAAGGTTGACTTGGTTGAGACACAGAGATATCACAATTTGTCTTTGGAAGGCAGTTTCCACCATCCTGGGATTTTATCCAGCCATTCTAGCAGAAAAGCATTTCTTGATTCTTCCAATAAATGATGGCAAGGGGCAGAAGTTATTTCTGCACACAGGTAGAAACCTTTTTTTGACTATTGATACTACATTTTTTAGAGGAGAGTGTGCCCATTGCTCTCTGAAGACACTTTGAAAGATTTCCCCACATGAATGGGCCTCAAAATGAAGCCCTCTTGAAAGCTTTGGCACAGTCCAACTTAATAACTAAGCTCAACACACTAAAAGGATGGGTGCCCTCTTACCAAATGTCCAAATGCTAGCACAAAACCAAACAAAAAATAAAAAAAACAAAAACAATGGATGGAACAACTTGTCTCTCTCCCATTCTTTGCTCTTCCAAATACTGAAGTTCTCTTGATACTATTGGTTTTGTAAGTCATGTATAATTCATCTGGTATGCTTCAGTGACTTCAAACCTGGCCCTATTGTCAAAGCAGGAAGTGGTTGAATAAAAGACTGTTTGATAAGTAAAGGCCATCAGATATGGTCACCTTCACCATGATGCCAGTTTAGGTCACCACTAGATAAGGGAGACTTTCAACAATCAAGAAAGCTTCTAGACCTGCAAAATTTACACGTTGCTCTTTTCTAAATTATATTGTAATATGGAATCTGGAGGAGTGAGAGGGTGTTGGTATTGCTGATAATAATGATGTGGGTACTTTGCGCCTTGATGGGTTTGCAGTTGCTGTTGTCAGAGATGCCACAAGTGAAAGCAGGTTGTGTACAATGAATACATCATGTAAATTCTAAAGTAATAAATTTTAAAAAGGTGCAACACGACTGAAACTTGTTCTTTTCCTTCCATTTACCCAGTGCAGCTTTTGCTTCTTTTTTCAAATTCTGGTTTAATGCCATTTTGAGAACTATGTGTGCTCTGTTGGAAAAGATTATAGCATCTATAAACACATCATGGGACTCGTAAGGCCACTCACCTTTATCTTGATGGTGTTGTCAGAATTAGACACTCTTTTGTGTCGCCTCCTTACCTTTTATCAAACCAATCAATTAAGGCCACCACACTGATTTCCATGAAAAGGACTTTTGCTACCCTTGGAAGTGTTTCAACAGAAATTATCTTCTTGTTTGCAAAAGTGACCTAACCTCTGTTAAAAAACAATTTAAAAAAACATATGATGGAAAGAGCATCATGCTTACATAAAGGCTTTTGGAAATATTAATGAATCAAAACTAAGGTTTTGGCACAAGAAACAAAGCACAAATAGGGAGCTGTGAAAGTCCTTATCTTTTGGAAGAATTTTTTTTCTGAAGGGGAGCCTAGATTAGACCTTGTCCCCATGGGAAAAAGTATAAGGCAGAATTAGAGAAATAGGAGTATGGTGATCCAGGCACCTGTCCCTATTAGCAAATTAATACAAATTAGACAATTAATATTGTCTTTTATGTTTTAATCCAAAAAAAGAATTGCATACTCAAAGCTTTCTAACAAACTGGCCTTTGCTGAGGGTAACAGTTACAAGAAGCTCAGGGTGTAGGTTGCATTGTTGAAGTTCTCTTAATTAGGTTTCTGGGTTGGGATCTGGGTGAACTATCTTAGACCACAGAATAACAGAAGATAGAATAATAGGGTTAGAAGGTGATGAAACATCTGCAGAAAGGAAAGCAGGCTCAAAGAAGGTCAAGAACCTTACAGTTCAACCATGTATTCTTCACTATGGAAAATGCTAAGTCCCTAAATGCACCCCCAGTTGAGCTGAAGTAGGCGAAATTCTTCTCACTGTTTATCAGAATCGTAGATACAATCCCTCTTCCCTTAAAGTCTCAGAGCAGAAAAATACAAATATTACATTAAGTAATGGCCCATATTCAGTGGTGGGATTCAGCTGGTTCGCACCAGTTCGGCAAAACCGGTAGCTAATTTTTTGTTGCCCAGGCCCAGAACGGACTGCCAGAACCGGCATCCACACAGAGAACCAGTTGTTCACCTATCTGAACCCCACCACTGCCCATATGTATGCATTTTAGATGACTTCCACATCCAAGACTGAGGAGGATTTCTCTATTTTAAGACAATGCGTATCCTACATGGTATTTTCAATTACTGTAACTACTACAAAGACTATGTGACTAGCTTCATCCTATTTGGGACTTTTCAGATGCAGGGAGCCAGATGCTATCACAGTATTAAGCACCAGTACCGAAATAGCTCCTAAAATGCATCATATTTAGTCATCTAAAATGCAATCCTGCATGGATTCAATTCCTAGTAGAGGTTTAAACCCGATAATGTAATGTCTGGCTACCATGTGTCTCAAGAATCCTAAATGTGACAAATTTGGTCAGGAAATGCCTGTTGGTGATCAATATAACTATTCTTTATCATTTTCTGTAGAGAGCTTTGAGAGAACATTTTCTCCTGATTTCTAGCCAGATGGGAGAGGATTCCCCGCTTATGTTGCCACCAGAAAGAAGATCCCAAATAAATATGTGCTATAAAATGGAAGAGTACCAGATCTGGCTTTAACATTGGATAATCCCTGGACCAATTCCAAACCTATGCTGCCAATTAAGTGATTATCTGGATCTATGCAGCTCATCTCTGGTACTTCTTAGAAAAAGAGTTTGAGTACTTCTTCCGTTATGTCAGAACTTTACTGTGGGCAGAGACACAACCTCTGCCTTTTAGCTTCGATTTGAACATGGATGGTGGAATAATTGTGCATGATGCAATGGAAGCTCAATACTTCCTTGTAAATCATGCAACAATAGAGGCATTGGGTTTGCATAATGAAGCTTGAAGATTAAGATATTAAAACGTGGCAGTGGAGCTGAATAAGGTCACTTAGAAGAGCAGCAAGGACCAGGAGAGTTGATGAGCAACATGCATCTCCTTTTAATCTTTGTGTTGACTTTTACACTTTCTACACAGACGGTAAGGCTAATTTTTGTGGCTTGCAATAGCCTTTTGGCTTGGGTTCCTGCAGATGAAGTGAGTAAGCATTTTGTTGAGCTTGTCTCCATGCTTTAATTGACACATTTCTTCATGAAGGGATTAAAAAATCGGGCAGAGAGCTTTGAGTACTTAGGATTTTAACCATCAGGAATTCAAGTGTATCAGATGTTTTGAATTCAGGTTGGTATTCTATTACCTTTCTCAGCATTCACATAAACACGAGAGTAAGAGATAACCTCTTGTGGAACCTCTTGTTGGACCTGCTGAGTTGGACCAATACAGAAGGCTGAAAATGTCTTTAAGAGATTTTAACTATGCAACATATAGGAAGAGTTTGACATGAATAAAAATAAGGTAAAGGTGTCCCTGCAGGTTTTACTCTGCTGGTTAGGGGGCAATGCTCATCTCCTTTTCTTAAACCATAGAGCCAGGGTTGTGACCAACATGACTTTATACTGCAGCACAGAGCATATGGCGAAGCATGGAATGCTATTACCTTCCCACATGCTTACATGTGGTACCTATTCATCTACTTGCATTTACATACTTTTGAACTGCTAGGTTGGCAGGAACTGGGACAAGTTATGTCTCATAGTTCTCAAGTCTCAGACTACTGAACTATAGACCTTTAATGGTCTAAAACTCAGCATCTCAACCACATAGCCACTGCGTCCCCTATAGAGCATAAATATGGATAAGGGATAGAGCAAAATCCACAGGTTCATTGTCTCCTAAGCTGCATATCATATGTGGTTATATTACCTGTATATGTGCTCGGTTACATCAACAAAAACTTTGAGGCAATGCTTGGAAGAAGAGCTGCAGTATTGTGGGAGTCGGTGATAGGAATAGGATGTAGCAATGTCTCAATAGCTACCAGATTCACTTTCCCCAGTGCTTCTGATACAAATTTAATTTCTTGGGCCCATTTTTTTAAAAAAAGAAAAAAAGCTGAATGAGACTTTGGGGAAGGAAAGAGTTAGGTTAGATTTCATTGATTTCTGGCTAATAAGATGCTGATCTTCAACAGAAAAGAGAAATCTTAAGTTACAGAAGGAGAGGAATATTCCAACCACCTATGATGTCTTGACATATGTTTGACACATGCATATAGGAAATCCTCCATTTATGATCATTTGTATAACAATGATTAGAAACTACAACAATGCTTTAAAGAATGACCTACCATCCATTTTCAAAGTTACGGTCACCGCACCATATCTGTGGTCATCTGATTCAATTTGGGTACTCGACAACCGTCTCGCATTTACGACGGTTGCAGCATCCTGAGTCATATAATCATGATTTGCAACCTTCCCAGCTACCTTTTGAGAAGCAAAGTCAATGGGGGAAGCTTCATTTAATGACTGCAATAAAACGGTCATAAAATTGGTCTGGCCATGTGATGACTTGCTTAAGGACTACATCTCTTAAATTCTAACTGGGGTCATAAATTATAGATTATCTATATTCTATAACAATATGTAAATGCATGTAGATGTTGGTCAAAGGAGATGAAGAATCCATACTGGAGAAAACCGGAAGAAGGAGAAGGAATGAGGTGAAGAGGCCCTGGATAACCCCTTTGCTGGATCATGGGCACTAGGGATTGCCTAACTATTCATAGTTCCAGTGCCTGACCCAAATCCAAGTCAGTGTCAGGTTCCTGAGGTGTTTATCCATCTCACTGGATTGAACCAGAGATAGAAATATCTGTTCTGATGAACATTATTTCACAAGGGACATAACAGTATTAAATGTCTTTTCCATTTTTAGGCCAGGCCACGTCTGAATGAAGGCATACCAAGTTACAGGCATACAACACACTTGTCCCTCTGTATGGTTTCCATTTCTTTCGATCCAATATTTACAAGATTTTTGTATCAGAAAGATTTTCTGTGGCAGGCATATTTTAAGAAGAAAGAAGGGAAACTTGAAGTTGCCCAAGATATCTGTCTGAGAGAGAGAGAGAGAGCCAGCAAATAAATCACATATATTCCTTCTATCGCATTTTCCTTTTTAGCAAAAAAAAAATTATTACTATATTTCTAAAATGTGCATATCTACGCTACGTGAAATTTATTGCATCGTCTTCCTTCTTCTCATCATGCTAATGGTGTAATTTGTTTTGTAAATGGGCAAATGACTACAAGAAAGCTAGTAATTTGAAACTGCATACCTGAGATGGAATAATAAGGAAATTTTCTTGTTTTCTTTTCTTGTTTTCTCTCTCTATCTTTTCAGGATAACAAGGATAATGCTGATGCAGAGTCTACGGTAAGCTACATCATACTAGATATCCTGATGTTTTTCCCCTTTGGTGGAATGTATATGCTCCATTTCCTCTACAAAGAGCACATAGTCTGATTCAGAGAAAAGAGTCAGCGTAATTTATCCAGTCCAGAATAATCTGTAATATATTCCTCTATGTAATGTTGATAAACAGAGAGGAACCATGAAGAGAACATCTGCCTGAGAATTCTGAGATGCAAAAATACTTGTTGTGGGACACAGTCCCCTTTGCCAGATCAGGAGAGGAGAACAGAGACAGATGATGGGATAGCTATTCTCCAGCCAAGGGTGCTGAGGGAGAATAAACAGAACCTCTCAGATGTTGGAGTCCAGGCTGGAGCCACTGCTGGAATATTTGGATTAAGAATCAAGATTAAAAAAGAAACAAAATGATGATCAGCACTAGAAATCTGTCTGCCATTGTATGGATTTTGTTTCCTTTATGGTTTGCAATTAAGTCAGCTGTAAGAGTAAGTTATTGTCCTCTATTAGGCATAAAATCACCTAGGTGTAAGGACCCACCTCAATTTTACATCTTAAGAAGACAGAACTCTTGGAATGTTTCTTCCAACAGGGATCTTTATTAAGAGAAACTGATTGCAGGCATGGTAGACAGGATCTGGGGAATCCTCTCCCACCATTCAATGTTTTAAAGTGTTCCCAAGCAGCCCCCACCCCACAGTTCTTCTGGGTAATTCAATCCATCAGTCCGCTCCGTCGGCACGATCACTCATCCTCTTTTCCCAGATCCCAGGCGTTGTATTTCCCACCCCCTTTTCCTCACTGCCGGCAAAGGGGAGTGAGATGAAAGGCGATGGCCCAATTGTTATGGTTAGTTCTCTCGATGAGAATCCACAAATGGTCACTTTGTAGTTAATGAAGGAAGTGAGAGTCATAAACCCCCCATGCTTACCCTCCTCCCCTTTCGTAGTATGACAGAATCCAGAATAGAGTAAGAATTGGTTTTTCATCAGAGTAGGTATAGAAACGAAATATAATTGGATTCTGACACTAGGTGTTTTGTTTCTCCTCCTTATTTTGATGGTGTAATTCTCTCCCTTTTGCAAATGGGCAAATGGCTCAAGAAAAAACACCCTAGTAATCATAAACTGCATATCTGAGATGCAAGAATAATGACGTTTTCTTTCTTTCTTTTGGTCAGGATAATGATAAGAATAATGACACGGAGACCAAAGTAAGTGAGTTACATCATGCCGGCTGTCCTTTCCCCCCCCCCCTTTGGGAGAATGTGTATGTCGCCTTTTCTCCACAAAGGGCTCACCGTCACATCTAGTTCCAGAGGCATAAATTGGTATTAATCCCCCAGTCCAGAATAGTCTGCAAGAAGTTCCTCCATGATATTATTGCTCAACTGGTGGTCCATGAAGTGGGCATCTGCCTGAGAAACCTGAGAGGCAGAAATAGTTTTAGTGGGATGCAATTCCCTTTGTCAAAGCAGGGAAGGTGAGCAGAGATGGATAATGGGGCAGCTATCCTGTAACCAAGGCTGCTGAGGGAGAATCAACAGAACATCTCAGATAACTTTGGTTGGTGACCAGAACAGGGGCAAACCCAGGAAGGTTTGATTTAGGAGCTAAAATAAAAATGAAATAGAATAACAGTCTTAATGATGAGATTTTTTCCCCCTCATCATTGGGATCCCTCCCTGTTTGTTTAGGGTTTTTTTTTTTTTTTTTTGGATTAGGAAAGAGCACTTCTGTGGTAGCAAATAGTCCAGGGATGGCAAGCGTTTTGGGCTGCGCCTGTCAAAAATTTAGAAAATGCCCACCTTGATTCTGCTGGCATGTCACTTGCTGCCCTGAACAAAAAAAAAACAATTCTGAAAATCCCTCCCTCCCCACAGACACATCTGGGCTACCATGAATACTGGCACTTGGAAGCTGGCCTGAAGTAGAGGTCTGGCACTGATATGCAGGTTCTGAGGTTTTGCTGGTTAAAGAAATACAGGAAACTAGAAGTTGCCTTCAAGTTTTCGTGTTTATTCAGCTGAATAGAGACGGGCTTCTGTACAAAAGACCCCAAAGCCCCAAATAGCAAAGAGAGCTTATTTTTATAGTCACTTTGGCTACGTAAGCAATTCACCCAGCTAGGCTGGCACACATAAGATGAAGACTTCGCCCTTTAAGGCTGGCACACTATAGATAAGAAAAGCAGAAGTAGCTAGTATGTTCTCTCAAGGGAGTTTCCCCAAGACCATATGTTCAGTCTTGGGTGTTGTGGGTGTTGTCCCAAGATGCCAGATGTTCTTGGGTGGGTTTAGGACATTGCGTGTTTCTTTGCTGTCCTTTCATTCATAGGCCTACAAGTGACCAGAGACAGAGGGGCCATCTCTATATTGATACTGTCCCCTGGGTCCTGGTCACCAATCCCCCCCCTTTCATGCTGCGAGCAGTGCGTAGGAGCATGTCAGCCCAACTGAAGAGACAATGGCAAGCGTTTTGGGCTGCGCCTGTCAAAAGTTTAGAAAATGCCCACCTTGATTCTGCTGGCATGTCACTCGCTGCCCTGAACAAAAAAGAAACAATTCTGAATCTCCCCTCCCTCCCCACAGACACATCTGGGCTACCATGAATACTGGCACTCGGAGGCTGGCCTGAAGTAGAGGCCTGGCACCACCATCACCACCCCAAAGGCCACCTCATGCCTTTCCCCAAGGCTTCCTGAGGATGCTCCAGGATGCACAAGGCCTGCTTAGATAATGCTCTTCCTCAGCCTCTGCAGCCTCTGAAAAACCACTGGAAAACTGTCCCTGTTCTTGCATGATTTTTTGAGGCCCTGGAGGCCCTGCAAGAGTATGACTCTCTTGTGTGATTTCTGGTTGGTCTGAAGGCCATGTGAAAGCATACCCTATTCTTGCAGGGCCACCACCACAGCCTCCAAAAACCCTGCAAGAATCAGGCATGTTTTTGAAAATAGTTTTTATCAGATGTTGTCACCCAAAACTTTGTGGCAGGTCACCTTTGACAGGTGTGTCGTAAGTTTGCCATCACTGAAATAATGCTTCAGCTCCATTAAACTCTAATTCATCATTCTTCAGTTATGGCAGTAAAAAATAGAGCAAGGATATTACTTAATGATTGTTGCCTTTGAAAGTTTAGTAGATCTTGTAACTCCATTGGTAATTTTGCAACAGGATCATATTCTATTCTATTTCCAAATGAGGATGAAACTGATACCCTTCTTTTTCCCTTGTAGAACGGCAGTGAAGCCCTGATGGAAAAAGTTATGGTTAGTAGTTCTTTGTTTATTTTATGCTTTTTCCTTGGGCAATCTCAGCCCTTGATCATTCAGGACTTAGGTTTGGCTAGTCTAAAGAAAAGAAGAAATAGGGGTGACATGATAGCAGTATTCCAGTATTTGAGGGGCTGCCACAAAGGTATCAAACTATTCTCCAAAGCACTAGAAGGCAGGACAAGAAACAATGATTGGAAACTGATCAAAGACAGAAGCAACCTGGAATTAAGGAGAAAGTTTCTAACAGTGAGGACAATTAACCAGTGTAACAGCTTGCCTTCAGAAATTGTGGGCACTCCATCACTGGAGTTGGATGGACAGAGATGGATAGTCACTTGTCTGAGATAGTATAGGTTCTCCTGCTTGAGCGGGGAGCTGGATTATAAGACCTCCAAGGTCCCTTCCAGCTCTATTCAAATGAAAAATATACATGAAACTGATATACAGTGTGGAAGATTTCAGTGATGGTATAGTTATATTTAGTGATATTTATCTTGCCAGAAAAGCCCCTTCCAGCTCTATAGTATAGTATAGTATAGTATAGTATAGTATAGTATAGTATAGTATAGTATAGTATAGTATAGTATAGTATAGCATAGCATAGTATTAGTATTAGTATTAGTATTAGTATTAGTATTAGTATTAGTATTAGTATTAGTATTAGTATTAGTATTAGTATTAGTATTAGTATTAGTATTAGTATTAGTATTATATAGTATAGTATAGTATAGTATAGTTGTTCTGGACCAGACAGTTAGATGAGAACTATATGTTAGAATGTTTGGCATTTATAGGGTTAAGCGCTGTCTCCTTAAGAGATGGCTTATGGGTAATGTAGTTTTAGCTATTCAGTGAATCCCATGTTAACAAGTCAGTAGGAGGGGCTACTAAGTTCATCACAGGATATCCTGGCTACGTGCCAGTTTGTAAAAGAGGTCTTTGTGAAGAAAGACACGAGGTGATGTGTCCCATAAGAGCCATGGGGTGAGTTCACCTTCAATCTTTCACCAAAAGAATGGAGAAGGTCATGATATGTTCAGCAGAAGAACTCTTCTTAACTGTAAGTTATTGTTTGGGATTGTTAAATAAATGGTCTAATATTCCTTTCTTTGGTGTTTATCTGATTGAGAAGAACAAGGTTAAAGCAGAAATCTTGTTTGGACCAACACAATAGTATAGTATAGTATAGTATAGTATAGTATAGTATAGTATAGTATAGTATAGTATAGTATAGTATAGTATAGTATAGTATAGTAATAGTAATAGTAATAGTAATAGTAATAGTAATAGTCTAGTCTAGTCTAGTCTAGTCTACCTAAGGATTCTTATTTCTACACATACTTACAAAACATCAGTTCATAGATTCTGCCATGAAATTTAGCTCTTTCATTTTTAAATAAAACATATTAAACTTCACTCCAGAAAAATACCACAAAGGGAGCTAAAGACTGCAAGGAGACTCGCACCCGCATCCCCCATTCCAGCAGGTTTCAAGGGCCCCCTTCTTCCAGGTAGGAAGAGGGCTCATCTGTTGACTGCTGGAGACCCCTAGCCAGTTCCATCTCACCATTAAGATATTTCAATTTTCAGCCTTGGTTCCAAAGCAGCCAATGGCCTCTAGCCTGTAAGGCCTTGCTGCCAACCGATTGGGTCAGAGGCTGGAGGGAGGTGGGAATGAGAGCAGGAATAGGCCCATCCCCTCTTCCTTTGCACCATACAATCTATGGTTTTCTGGGAAGTAATTGGAAGGTGTGGAGGCCACAATTTCCCCAAATTTCATTCCCATGGGAGTCATGAGTCCCAGCATTCCATAAGCTAGCCCATTTGAATGACTTTGGTTCAATAATTGTTGCCAATGTTGCCCAATTGAAGGTTACAGACAAACAGACACAAATGTTTTAGTAATATATAGATGAGGAGGAAAGAGGCAAAACAGATAGAATTGGAGGGCAGGTAGGTGAAGCTGAATTGAAAGTAGTTTCCCAATGATAAGGATGTCCTAGGGATATTAGGTAAAGGAAATCTTTATACACTGCTTGGTTCACAGAACTTACTAACTCCTGCAATTAACAAAATGCAGCTGCTATGTTCAGAAAATACAGAGTCCTAGCTCAGTGATGGCAAACCTTTTAGAGACCGAGTGCCCAAACTGCAACCCAAAACCCACTTATGCATCGTCGGGTGCCGGGTGGGCATGGCCCATTGGGTGGGCATGGCTGCCGTGCTAACAGCAGACTGGGTGGGACTAAAAAGTTCAATCAATCAATTCCAACTTTGCGAGATCTTTTTTTTTCCCGTGAGAAGTTGAAATTGACTGAATGATTGAACCTTTTTTTTTTTTGCGCACGGCGGTGGATGCCTAAAGCGAAAAGGTTTTATAAAACCCAGCTGAAGGCCTAGGACTGTCAACGCTGCAAATACTGTATATTCTTGCTTTGACAATATGCAGAACTGTCTGGTATTTTTATAGTTAAACCAGGCAACAGGGAAAAGGGAGGAGAATAAGGATAGCCCAAACCAGAAGTAAATCACATCTTCCAAGTTAATTGGAAGATGTGAACCATGACCCCAAAATAGAGGCAGGGAAAAATGCTTGGAATGTATGTGTAACGGAAGAGAAGCCAGACCTAAGCATTTCCACCATGCTGTACTGACGTCTCTGTAACCTTAATAAATGCTTTTAGGAGTAAATATGCCTGAAAGTCCTTTTAAGTGTTTCGTTAATCAGACACATGACAAGGACTGGGGCGACGGCGCACGTGCCCACAGAGAGGGCTCTGAGTGCCGCCTCTGGCACCCGTGCCATAGGTTCGCCACTACTGTCCTAGCTAAATACACTGGCGGAGCAGTGGTTAAAGGGCACTATTGCAGGCAACTCTGCCCATAGCCTGGAGTTCAATCCTGAGTGGGCTTAAGATTGACTCAGCCTTCCATACTTCGGAGTTTGGTAAAATGTGGACTCAGATTGTTTGGGGCAATATGCAAATAATTATTATATTATAAACTGCCCAGGGAGTGCTGTAAAGCACTATTGGGTGATGTATAAGCCTAAATGCTATTGCGATGCATTAGCAAAGTTGTTTTGAACCTTTTGGCAAAGAGGAAGAGTCCTATGGACAGTTTTTCTTTCTCCAGTGAAGTGTTTCCCGACCTCAGCAACTTTAAAATGTGTGAATTTCAACTCCCAGAACTCCCCAGCCAACCAAAGAAAGTTATTGGAAGGAAGGAAGCATGCTGGGGAGTTCTGGAAGTTGAAATCTAGATAGCTTAAAGTTGCTGGGGTTGAGAAGCAATAGTCTAGTGATAGTTCTGTCCATATTTGTGACTCATCTCCTTGTGGCGAGACAAATTTAATAAATAAAATAAATACTCATTGCATCAGATGCTATTTTCCTGGTAAGTTAGATTTCCTCACCTCCTTTTCCAGGGCTTATTTTATTAGGACATGTTTGCAAGCCCAGAAACAGAGATTTTTCAAATGACCCAAAATATTTCATGAAGTCAAAATCTTCCTCAAGTTTACTTAGTTAGCAACTTAGGGTTATTGTGGTCATGCAAAGCACATATCCTGGCTACTAATTCAATCCTTTTTCTGTGATTTGTGTAATACATTAAATGCTAAAATGATGAAATAATCTGTGCTCTCCCAACTCAGTAAACCACAAAATGATGTATAACAATTTAACTGAGTATCTAAGTCTGTAATGTTGTGCCAATGCACCTGTTAGGGTTTTTATTGGCAGGTAACATATTAGCATGAATTCACCAGCACCAGTTCACATATGAAATGGAGACATTTACTGCATATTCACAGAAGAGATTTCATCCAAGGGACATGTCTATTAAAGGACCAATCTTTTCTAATCTGAAGAAGGAATTCATTTTTCTTGTAGATGACATGGCAGAAATGGTTGGAGAAGTGATATATAGTATGTTCTCATATGAGAATAGAGATAATACCAGTATTCATTCATTCATTCTTTCTTTCTTTCTTTCTTTCTTTCTTTCTTTCTTTCTTTCTTTCTTTCTTTCTTTCTTTCTTTCTTTCTTTCTTTCATTGTAGACGATACTTGGTGACGAAGGTATAGAAGCATTAATGGTAAGTAGCCCTTTGACCACCTTTTCCTCTTTCTTTGTGAAGTATCTTTCTTACATACAACTATGCAGCCCTTTTGGTATTCTAACAAACATACCCCATTCCCCAATTTAACAGTTATATATACTGAAATATACCCAGCTTATATATTTTGGAGGACAGTTATCTTGTTTTATGATTAAAGCTATGATACTCATTCTTAAATAAATGTTGCCCCCAGCCATCCCCAAGTTTGGGAGGGGTGAGTGGGGCTGTATTCAGTGCTTAAATAAGGGGTTTAGGATTCAGGATGGCCTAAATACTTTTTGGACTTTTAACTGTCCAGAAAATGCTCTGAATTTGAGCTGAAACTCCTGTAGCATTTACAGAATGCTACAGAATTATTGAAATGAGGTGCTATTGTGGGATTCCAATATCTCACATGGCTACACTGAAAAGGAAAAAGAGTACATATAAGTGGAAACACAAATCTGCATATTTCATAATGAATATTTGAAGGAGGAAGAGACAGAGGAGGTAGAAGAAAAGAGGGTTAGGTGAAGTAGAATAAAAACAACAACATTCCATCATAATGTTTTCTTACTTCTATAGGTGTATACAAATACAATGAATCTAGATTTTAAATGTAGACATATAGGGCAATATTCTCAAAAGCTGTTATCCCCCCAGTAAAGCTACCGTTTTCTAAGCTATCATCTTATACACTGATGAATAGGGCACAACCATTATTCCTTGGGATTTTCAATGCATATTATACTTCCATGAAAGTGGAAGAACATTGAAAAGAGAAAGAAAACAAAAAGGAAACCTCAGAATACTGTTAATTCAAAATTGTTTTTTAGACTAAGCAGTCCCTGTTGTAATAAGAAGTTTCCTAAAGCAGCAATTCATGTATGGTACATGATATCTAAGATGATAGTGATGGTATGGATAGAAAGGTTCTGGGTAACTTTCATTAGAATAGAATTTGACATTCTTGTTTTCTTTATAGGGTTCTTTGAAGGACGAAGACATGGAGAAATTAATGGCAAGCAGCTCTTTCTTCATCTGGCATCTTTACTTTGAGTAATATAATTCTTGCCTGCAATGAAGCATCCCTGTGTTATAACCCCAAACCAAAACACACTTTATTTGGTTGTATATGTGGGTAAGGTCTTTTCAAAACTGCCTCTAAGGAATAGTTTGCAGTGGGAAAGACTGTCCTGGACAAGTTCTTTCCCTCCCTGGAATTTCTATCCCTTATTGGTGGGAGTCATCTGTAAGGTCCAAAAGCAGTTTTGTTGGTAAGATGGTGTATTTCATCTCTTTTTCCAGAGTCTGTTTTACCAGGCAGTGCTGTGGAAGCTAGAAAGAGGAATTGTTCAAATGATCGAAAATAGGGAGGTCCTTTGTAACTTTGAATAGTCACTACATGACTAGTCATAACTCAAGGATTACAAATATGGAATATAGAGATTTAATGCCAGGTTCTTGAACAGCTTGAACCCCAACTGACCTTTCTATTTATTTATTTTTTTTTGTCAAAAAGCAACTTATCTTTAGGGACAGAACTTTAATGCAAGCATTATTCCATTGGATTCTCTGTGCAGATTTCTGTGGTATGAAAGCGGAAGTATATTGAAAAGAGAATGTAACAAAGTGTTTCAGAACACAAAGCACCCATGTGTGCCCTTTTTGCCCTGTCAGTCCCTGTTCTGATAAGAAATGTATATATCTCATCTATACCACACCTGGAATACTGCATCCAGTTTTGGTCACCACATTAGAAAAAAATGTTGAGACTTTGGAAAATGTGCAAAGAAGAGCAACTAAGATGATTAAAGACCTGGAGACTAAAACATATGAAGAATGGTTGCAGGATTTGGGTATGGCCAGTCTAGAGAAAAGAAGGATTAGCAGTATTCCAGTATTTGAGGGGCTGCCACAAAGAAGAGGGGGTCAATGTATTTTCCAAAGCACTAGAAGGCAAGACAAGAAACAATGGATGGAAACTAATCAAGGAGAGGAGTAACCTGGAATTAAGGAGAAACTTCTAACAGTGAGGACAATTAACCAGTGGAACAGCTTGCTTTCAGAAGTTGTAGATGCTTCATCACTGGACAGCTACCTATCTGAAATGGTATAGGGTCTCCTGCTTGAGCAGGGGGTTGAACAAGAAGATCTCCAAGGTCCCTTCCAGCTCTGTTCTGATTGAAATATGCAATTCACATATAAGATAGCAGAGATGATAGCAATGATATGGCTAGCTGCCCATCTTATGCAGATGGTTCCAGAAGTCATATTTGATGTCATGTCAGAATAGAAATAATACTTTTTGCTTCCCCTGCAGGGATGCATGGGAAAGCCAGATCCATCAGAGGAAATCATGGTGAGTGCTTCTTTGCTCATCCTGTGTTCTTTCCTTATGAAATATATACTGTTGTTTCTCTGTGTCATATAATATATGTGGGTACATGCATAATTCTGTATTTATTTATTTATTTGTCATATTTATGTAGTGTATATCGGAGGTGGTGACGCTTTGAGAGCTGTATGCAATGAAATTTCATTTTAATGTATGCCGATTAGTGTACGTTCAAAGTGACAATAAAGTTATTATTCTATTCTATTCTATTCTATTCTATTCTATTCTATTCTATTCTATTCTATTCTATTCTATTCTATTCTGTATTTCTATTCTATTCTATTCTAATTTTCTATTCTATTCTATATTTTCTATTCTGTTCTGTTCTGTTCTATTCTATTCTATTCTGTCTCCTAATCTTAACTCATTTCATTTTGTTGTATGTGTGATCAAGACACTTTGTAAACGATCCCCAGGGGAAATGTTAGGCATACCAAGCTTTACTTTTTTTTATCCTTGTCCTTTAAAGGATGTAATGAAAGCTTTGGATGGGATTTCAAGCTTCTGCTACTAAATCCGTCTTTGGGGATGTGAGGCTATTCACACCAGTATTCTCCCTGCCCCTCAAGGACTTACCAGTTTATGTTAATAGACTGCAGTGGCCCAGGCAAGGCCCACACGGATGTTTACGTCATACCCTGGCACAATGTGGTTACGAAGGATCCATAAAAGAGAATAATGCTTTTTCTCTTTCCTTATAGGATATAATACCTACTGTGTTAAATGCTATTAAGGACATTAAGAATGGAAAAACGATGTGCGAATTGATTGTAAGTATATACACACTTAAGTTCTCTCTTGTGCTCTTTGTCTTCTATGTTACCCTTCTTAAATGTAATCACAGTAGCCCTTTTGAGTTTCACTCCCCTCAAAGGATCTACAGACATTTCAGGAACAATCCCAGCAGGATGTTCTAAGCTCTTGGGAACATTTAAAGGAGGGAATCATTTTGGCTATTGCCAGAGTTTGAAGAATTCTGGCTTCACAGGTCTTCTCTGTGGCTTAGGAGAAAGGCTTAAAAGAGGAAACCTTTAGAAGAGCTGCAGAATAATAGGCCTTTTAAGAAAAAATAATCACAAAAACTCTTTGCTTACAATAATAACCAGTCTCAGAATGCTATTAATATTGGTCTTTTAGGCTCTCATCAATATGCGGTCTTTTAGGCTATCATTCAATTTGTGATTACAAAGGCACAATTCCTAATCTTTTTCCTTGGAAAAAGTTCAGAGAAGAGCAACTAAGATAATCAAAGGCCTGGAGACTGAAACATACAAAGAACGGCTGCAGGACTTGGGTTTGGCTAGTATAAAGAAAAGAAGAAATAGGGTAGACATGATAGCAGTATTCCAGTATTTGAGGGGCTGCCACAAAGAAGAGGGGGTGTGTGTGTCAAATTATTATCCAAAGCACCAGAGGGCAGGACAAGAAACAATGGTTGGAAACTGAACAAAGAGAGAAGCAACCTGGAATTAAGGAGAAACTTCCTAACAGTGAGCACAATTAACCAGTGGGACAGCTTGCCTCCAGAAATCCTGGGCGCTCCATCACTGGAGGTTTTTACAAAGAGACAGGATAGTCACTTGTCTGAGATGGTACAGGTTCTCCTGCTTGAGCGAGGGGCTGGACTAGAAGACCTCCAAGGTCCCTTCCAGCTCTATTCTATCCGAATGAAAAATATACACGAAATTGATATACAGCATGGAAGATATCTGTGATGGTATAGTTATATTTAGTGATATTTATCTTGCCAGAATAGAACTGACCTTCGTTTCCTTTATAGACAGTATTCATCCCAGAGGGTCCTATGGCTGATGCATTGGTAAGTAGCTTTGATTTATTTATTTCCATTTCTTTCTTCAATATTCTCCTTGTATTTGAACAAGCACTTCTTTTTTATTTTTCTTCAACCAACACTAAAAGTATCTCCAGAGCCCAGAAAACACAAACCCAGAAAATAGGAGGAACACATTTGACTTGTTTTTACATCTGCTTTTTAAGCAGAAACAAAACAGAAACAAAAAGCCACCAGCTAAATTGGACAGAAGTTGCCCCCCCCAGGCTGAATACTAAAGAAAAAGATGTTGATCTCTGACATGGATGGCCCTCTGTGGAAGAGGGACAAGTGATCATGTGTCATGGTTCCGACAGATAAAACTCTTCAAAGAACTTCGAGGCATTGTTTACCTTAAAGAATCTTTATTGGAGTTAGCATAGCTTCAGCACTAACATAGTTGAAGCCAAAATCTGGATTGCCCTCCCCTTAGCACACAGTATCAAACACAATTCCCTCCTCTAATTAACAGTCATAAATCACATTCTCCAATTAGTTTGAAATGCAGGCTTTCCCTCCTGTTTTTCAATCCGCCATTCCTTATCATCTCTTATTTCAAAAGCTCTGAATTCACACACTCTTACAATATTGTTATGTCTAACTAACTCCCATCACATTCCTCCACCTCCCCCAGTATCATCTAATTCTGAGAGTAAAGCATAAGAAAGAAAAAGGCTGCATCTCCATATGTTTTCAAAGCTAGAACATCCAATGTTAGCAGCGTTGACATCATGTGTGCAATTGTGAGTGGTGTCAGCAAGTAGTTGTGGCCTTTGTGTGATATTATCATGGCACACCCATTATCACTTTTGCATCATTATGAATTGTGAATGCCTGTTTGACTTTACGTAGCACACCATTTGCAATCTTGTTCCTATGGGGTTTTTTTTAAACAAAGGACTGAATTTCCTATCATTTACTGATATAATTCAGTAGTGAAGAAGGAAAAGTCTTCATCATGGTTCAGTCCAAGCTGGGAATAAATTTCCTATCATTTACTGATATAATTCAGTAGTGAAGAAGGAAAAGTCATCATCATGGTTCAGTCCAAGCTGGGAATAAACAACATGGTGACTGCTTTAGAAAGAAGGTTGCAGTTTATTGAAGAGGAGAGCCAGATAGAAAGATGGCTCCGGAAGAAAAGAGAGAGAGCACATGTAGGGAGTGGGTTTTTATACCCTCTGGGGCTCTTGAGGTTGTTTCCTGTTCCTGTTTGAGACTTTGTATTTCCTGTGTCATGTACTTTAACCTGAGTCTTAGTGTGCCCCTTTGGCATCTGTGGGTTAATCCTATTATGTCTTGTCTTGGAATTTGGGTGGGTTATGTAAATTTTAGGTATCTTTGCCTTCCTAAACTTCTAGCTGGAGGGCTCCAACCTTCTGAATGGATTATTACATCTGCATTTCTACAGAGCTGGTTTCTGCTTGGGGGAGGGAGACTTGGGGTTATTAAGAAAAACTGGGCATGCTTTTCTGCCTCTTTAAGATCCTTTGAGGAAATATAATATTCTGCCCTTTTAATATTTCCTTCTCTGAGGGGAGGGGCTGACTTCCCACAGTATATTATGTCAATACAGCTGCTAGGGTTTTTATTGACATGGTTAAGTAACAAGCATCAATCCAGATTCACATATGAAATGAAGGCCCACAGTGCATATTCCCAGAAGACATTTAACCCCAAAAGATAAGTGTTCTGTTTCCGAAGTAAAGGCATTGAGACGAGGCAGGAGTAACAACAGTCTTCTCTTTTATTCAATCTCCAACAGAAACGAAAACAAAATGGCATGGATTCCTTTTATACCCCTTTGCAGGAACAGTGTCAGCCAATCAATGCAACGTATTTCTCCCACCTTGCGCATGCGCAATAGGCTGGAGACAGCCTGTCTGGTCCTGGGCAACCACGTGGTCTGCCGGGGCTCTCTGCAGCTTCCTGCACCTGCTGAGTCACTCAGCAGGCCCAGGACATAACACCCCTCCCCCCTTGGATAAAACAATAAGCAAATACTTACTATTTTACAATACTACAAATCTAACACCTTGTCTATTATCCTTTTTTCCACAACACAATAACAGTTAATATTTTGTACTACTATCAATCTAACATGTCTTCTTTTGAGCGTGTTCTTATTTCTAAGTACCCTTAAGCCTGCCCACCTGCAGACAGGACTTTTACATAACCCTGTAAATGCTTGGGTGGACCTCTGACCCGCTCTGATCTTCTTGGAGCGGTAATGATCACCTCATCTGCCAGCTCGCCTGCCAGGCTAGGCAGACCAGGACTTTGATGCCCCCTAGACTCAGGCGACCTTCCATCATGCTGACTGGCTGGATCTTGTAACCCCAGACCAGAGTTTTTTGGTGGGGTGGAATTCCCCAAATTCACAATGGACCCCTCTTGGGAGCACTGTCCTGTGAGCCCAAGACCAGCAGATGGAATGGCCTGATCAGCCAGTTGAGAGCAATGTCCCATTGACCTGGTGCCAGTGCCAGAGTCAGGAGCTGCCTCATTGGCAAAAGCCCCTACTGGTGCATATGAAATTCCGCTTTCGCAGAGAGACTGTGGTCCACGATTGTAATCGTGGTCCTCCTACCCCCCGAGAGCAGAGTCAGGAGCGGAAGTGTGGCTGGGAAGCCTCCAGCGCAGTTGGTCAATGTGTCGACATAACACACAACCATCATCCAAGGCCACTTTGCATGACAGCGGCCCAGAGATTTTGCATACCACTGCTGTCACCCAGAGATGTCCAGGTCCATAGATCCTTGCCCCGACCGGATCGCCCACCTGTAGTCTCCTAAGTGCCCACGGCTGTGACACCTGTGAAGCCACCCGGTCTGGGTGCAACCTGTCCAGTTTTGTAGTGAGTCTGCGACCCCAGCAGAGTTCACCTGGGCTCTTTCCAGTGGCTGTGCAAGGTGTGGTGTGGTGGCAAAGAAGAAAGTCAGCTAACCTGTGATGCCAGCTTCCATGAATGATGCTCATTAAAGCATCTTTGGTTGTGTGCACCATACGCTCAGTTTGTCCGTTGGAAGCTGGATGTGGCATGATGGATCATGTTGGCCTGTAGAACAGCCTGAAACTCAGAAGAAGTGAATTGGGGTCCATTGTTGGAGACAAGGACATCTGGAAGCCCATGAGAGGCGAAGATCCCTCTCAACACCTGGATGGTCCTGGCAGTAGTAGTGAAGGAGACTGGAACGACCTCTAGCCACTTGGAATGGCTGCCCACGAGGAGAAGGAAGAATTGCCCCTGAAAGGGCCCAGCGTAGTCGATATGAACCCTCGACCAAGGGACATGTGTCTCCTCCCACCTATGTACAGGAGCCTGAGGCATTTCAGGCCTGGACTGTTGGCATACTTGGCACCCCTGAATCTGGGTCTCGATCACCTTATCAAGCCCAGCCCACCAAACATGGCTACACGCAAGCGCCTTCATCCAGACTATTCCCAGATGTCCCTCATGCAGAGAGAGCAAGACTCTAGTCCTCAATGAGGCTGGGATCACTACCCTGCTACCCCATAGGACACACCCCTTGAAGGTGGATAACTCATGCTTCCTCTTCCAGAAACTCTGGAACTCTGTGCCTGGACACGTGTCAGGCCATCCTGACAGCACCCATGTCAGCACGCGTGTTAGCGTGTGATCAGTGGCTGTTTCTGCAGCCATGTCCCTAGCATTGAGGGGAGACTCAGGCAAATCCTGAATAGAAAGTATGTGGTTATCTGGAGCAGGATCTGACTCCACCAGCTGTAGAGGTAATCTGCTGAGGCCATCTGCATGGCCCATTTCTTTACCTGGTTTGTGAACCAGTGTGTAGTCATATGCAGAAAGGAAAATTGACCATCTCAGCATTCTAGTAGAGATTATGTATGGGGTTTGCTTGTTGGTTGTAAACAACAGGCTTATGGTCTGTAAAGACTGTGAAATGGTGACCATATAAAAAGTCATGGAACTTTTTTATGCCAGCCACTATGGCCAAGGCCTCTCTATCTATCAGTGCGTAATTACGCTCAGCAGATGACTGGGTCCTAGAATAGTAGGCCACAGGTACTTCATTTCATTTCATTTCATTTATTGGATTTATATGCCGCCCTTCTCCCCACAGGACTCAGGGCGGCTCACAGCATATTAAAACAGTATAAAACATTATCCCCAATAAAAACCAATTAAAAACAAATATTTGCCGCTGTGTCTTATTAAAATCATTAAAATTGTCCCTATTTAAAATTCTCCCTAGGCCAGACCCGCTTGCTGAAAAAGCCATGTCTTGAGGGCGCGG
>NW_015386243.1:22623-32942 GCF_001527695.2 Protobothrops mucrosquamatus | reverse complement strand
CTCTGAGGGGGCCAAAATTTCGCCCCCTATAGACAGCGATGGAATCAGCTGACTATGCCGGGGCGCCGGCAACCACAGCCACTCGGTCTTGGAAGGGTTGAGTCTGAGTCTGTTCCTCCCCATCCAGACCCGTACGGCCTCCAGGCAGCGGGCCATCACGTCAAGGGCATCGTTGGGGTGACCTGGGGTGGAGATGTACTTGTGTCCCATCAGCCTTCAAGTGACTTAACACAGCCCCAATCCCATAAGGGGATGCATCACAGGCTATGCACACCGGCAGTTGCTCATTGAAATGTGCTAGAACTGCATTTGAAGACAGCAAGGCCTTGACCTCAGCAAAGCTTCTTTCGTGGACTTTTGTCCACTGCCATTGAGCCAGTTTATCCAAGAGCCAGTGTAACGGCTCAGCCACTGCAGCTTTGTGAGGGAGGAATGAATGGTAAAAGTTTAACAGTCCCAGAAAAGCCTGAAAATGGTAAAAGTTTAACAGTCCCAGAAAAGCTTTTGGACTTGGGACTTGGGGGCCTGCTGAATTGCAGCAGGATGGATGCCTTTAGCATCAATACGGAACCCCAGAAACTCTGTGGAGGTGACTCCAATTTTACATTTGTCTTGCTTTAGCTTCAGCCCCGCTTGGCGGAAATGCAGCAAGACGGCCCTAAGCCTTTCAGCCAAATTTTCAGATGATTCCCCAGCAATGAGGACATCATCGAAGTAAGGGCAAATGCCTGGAATATTGCAGAGCATTTGCTCCATCACACTTTGGAAAATGCCAGGGGCTACGTTAACCCCAAACTGCAGCCTTTTGACTTTAAATGCTCCCCGGTGCGTTACAATTGTTTGGGCCTCTGCCGTTGCCTCATCAACTGATAGTTGTTGATAGGCCTGAGCCAAGTCAAATTTGGCAAAAACTCGGCCTCCTTTGGGGGAGGCTAGAATATGGCTCACCACTGGCACCGGGTACGAGAGCTGCTGCAATGCTTTGTTAAGTGTACATTTATAGTCCGCATAAATTCGGACTTCTCCATTGGCCTTCAGTGGCATAACTATAGGGGTTTCCCATGGACTATTGACCACAGGTTCTAAAATGCCCTCCTGGAGCAGCTTGTCCAGCTCTGCATTAATCTTATTTTTTAACGTGAAGGGCACCCGGCAGGGCTTAATCCTAATGGGGGTGACGGAGGGGTCTAGCCTTAAAGCAATGGGAGGCCCCTTGTACGATCCAAGTTCTGGACTGAACACATCAGCAAACTCCTTGCAAACTCCAGCAAGGCCTGTTGTTTGCAAACTGTGAAGTCCAGTTACTTGAATCCCAAGGGCCTTGAACCAATCGAGTCCAATAAGACTTGTGCGATCACCCCCAACCACAACCACATATAACAACCCTTCGAAGTTCCTACGCTGCACCTTGAGTGTGGCTTCCCCCTTCACGCTGACTCGGGAATTCTGGAAATCAGTAAGAATTAAATTGGATGGCCTGAATTTGACTCGTAGGCCGCTTCTACAACAAATCTTGAAAGTGTCCTGAGATATGATCGATAAAGCGGACCCTGTGTCCAACTCCATCGATAGGGGAACCCCTTGCAACCTGATGTCAATGTGAAGCTTCTTTCTGAGCGGCCTATGGGCCCTGGTTTTAAAAATGCTTCTACGGGACATGCAACAGCCCACCCTGTTCTGGCTGGGGACCCTGGTACCTTTCTGAAACAATTCTTCAGAAGACCAGTCTTTCTGGTGACCCAAACAGATGGCGGCAATGTGGCCTTGCCTGCCACATGCCTGGCAAATGGCGGAGCGGAAATGGCAATTGGAGCCCTTGTGGCGTCCTCCACATCCAAAAGACTGAGGGAATGAGGTTGCCTTGTCTTTGTGCTCTTGAGGTCTTCCCTCCGCTGGCTGCTGTAATCAGTCAACCTCCATCTCTGGATCCTGTTCGGATACTTCTCGAGCGACCTCTTGATGGATGGAGATCAAAGTTGGAGGGTTCTTGGAGAGCTGCAAGGCCCTCACAGCTCCACCTGCTGCTTCTTTGGCTGAAATTTTTCTCAAAGCATCTTGGAGTGAGACATCTTCCTTTGCGAAGTTCTTCTGTTGCAGCTCACGACTTCTCAATGCACAAACTAAATGATCCTGAAGTCTCTCTTCCAGGTCCTTGAATTCGCATGGCCTAGCTGCTTCTCTCAACGCAGCAATAAAGTCTGCAGCAGACTCACCAGGCCGCTGGTCCCTCTGCTCGAATGCATGTCGCCATGCAATCACCGAAAGCTTTGATTCAAAATGTTCTCACAACATCTTCTTCAGCTCAGCATAAGCAATAGATTCAAGTGGTGCTGGGGCGACCAGATTCTCTGTAATATCGAAAGTCTCCTGCCCACAGACACACAGTAGTGTAACAGCTTTAAGACAGTCTTCTCGAACTTGGTTTACCCAAAAAATAGTTCTCTACCAGGGCCACGTAAGAACTCCAACGCTCTGGATGAGCTGTGTCAAATTCCGACAGACTGCCTAGCTTGGACATCATTACTTCCCGGTGGCCTTGTAGACGCCTCATGCTGTAAGTCTTGAGAAGGAGTCCCTTTTGCCGAGCTCTCCTCCAGCGTTCTCGTACTGGCAGGCAGAGTCGCACTCTCTGGACGCCGAACTTCCCAGTGCTTCAGGCCTTTGTGGTGAGTCAGCCTATCCTCTTTTGTTGTTTCCCTTGCAGCAGATCCCACCTTCGTCGCCAATGTTCTGTTTCTGAAGTAAAGGCATTGAGACGAGGCAGGAGTAACAACAGTCTTCTCTTTTATTCAATCTCCAACAGAACCAAAAACAAAATGGCGCGGATTCCTTTTATTTGCAGGAACAGTGTCAGCCAATCAATGTAACATATTTCTCCTGCCTTGTGCATGCACAATAGACTGGAGACAGCCTGTCTGGTCCTGGGCAACCTCGTGGTCTGCTAGGGGCTCTCTGCAGCTTCCTGCACCTGCTGAGTCACTCAGCAGGCCCAGGACATAACAATAAGTATATTAAAAGACCTCTCTGAAACCCACTTTTGTGTTCACGCATAAATTCTATATAAGCATTTTGATTTAGGTTTCTGTGTGCACTTCTGGTTGTGGAAGAATATTGAAAAGAGAAAGAAGGGGCCTCAGAGTATATATGTCTTTTTAGTCCTGCTGTAATAAGTAATATATGTTTTCTATCTGAGGGAGGAATAAAGGGATTCATTTTTATAATACATAAAATGGCAGAGATAGCACAGTTGGAGAATTTGTGTATGTTGTCATGTGAGAATAGAGCTCACACTCTTTGTTTCCATTGCAGAAGAAACTGGAATGTGAAGATATGAAAAAGATGATAGTAAGTAACTCTTTGATCAACTTCTCTCTTTTCTTGCAGGGGACAAAGAAGCCCTTTTTGGATTCTAACCCGCCCCCACCAAAATTTAATATTCCTATTCAAAGCAGTGAGATATATTCATGTTATATATTTAGGAAGATAGTTATTGTGTTTTATGATGAAAGCTGTGATGGTTATCTCATTCTTTAAAAATTCTTTGAGTCCAGCAGTCCCCAAACTTTGATGGGTGGGAGTGGGTTGAGTGGTAAAAAGGGGGCTTTAGCGTTCAGGATGGCCTAAATCTTTGGGGGATCTTTCTGACCAGCAAATGCTCTGAATCTGAGCTGACATTCTTGTAGCAGTTGGAAGAGGAAATGAAATGATATTATAAGATTTCAATAGTCCTTTTTCTTGACATGGCTACATTAAAAATCAAATAGAGGACATATAGGTAGAGACACAAATATGCATAGTTAATATACATGAGTCTATTTCACATTTGAGCTTAGTTGGGGAGGAGGAGGAGGAGGTAAATGAGGTAGAAGAGAGAGGGGTTATGTGAAGCTGTTGGAATGCAGTATTCATGTATTTTTGAACAACTATAGCAGTATAGCATTATATATATATATATATATATATATATATATATATATATATATATATATATATATATATATATATATATATATATATATATATATATATATATATATATATATATATATATATAAGAAAGCCTATTACACTAAAAATCCGACTCTTGGGTATAGTCATGATAAAAAACCAATGAAAGCCGAACACCAAGAGGAATATAAAACTTTAAAATTTTAAATTTTAATGGGCCAAGCTTTCGTCAGAATCCTCTGACATCATCAGGGCCTTAAAACAGCAATCTGGAAGAAGCCTTTATATAGCGTTCGCAGCCTGCATCCGGCTCCTGCTATGTGTTAACGGACCCAGCTGTTCCTGCCATATCTGGAGCAAGGCACCTACGTCAACACAGGGGATCTCCTTGAGTGCCTTGCGCTTTCTGTTCTCCGCACTCTCCCTCCGGGTGGGGGAAACCTCCTTCATTTCATCCATTTGTTTGGATGTTATGCACAGAAGGATTGTTTCTGGGAGAGGGGATCAAGACGAAGGACGGGGGGAGGAGGGAAGGTGGACCCCTGTGGAGGAGACGGAGATGTTAAAGCTGAGCTGTGGAATAGGGGGAGGAAGGAAGAGAGAAGAGAGAAACTCGTGCATTACAGATAGATGAAATGAAGGAGGTTTCCCCCACCCGGAGGGAGAGTGCGGAGAACAGAAAGCGCAAGGCACATGGCTAAAAATAGAAGACCGATTCCTGGGTGTAAACATATTTTAAAAGACAACAAAGTGATCACCAGGAAATATAAAACAATACAGTTTTAATGAATAAAACCAAGCTTTCGATGGCCTAAAACTGCCATCATCGTCAGGGTATAAACAGGATGCTGGGAGAGCTTGCTTATAAGCTTCTCTTTTTCTAGCAACCATTTTATCTGTTCACGCATAGATACAATAATTATTCCTCAGTTTTCTCTTCTTTTTTGATAATGTGAAAAATTGAAAACAGAAAGAAAAGGAAAAAGACACCTCAGAACACTGTTAATTTTAAAAAAATGGTTTTGGATTAAGACCTCCCTATTGTGATAAGAAATGTCTGTTTTCTAAATGTGTGGGGGGAGGGGGAAGCAGCAATTCATGTATATAGTATGATATGTTAAAATGGTAGAGGTGGCATGGATAGAAAAATTCTGGGTGTCTTCATGTCAGACTAAAATCTGATGTGTTTCTTTCCACTGCAGAATTGTTTGAATGAAGATGAAATGAAAATGTTTCTGGTGAGTAACTCTTACTTCATTTTCTGACTTTGTGTTGAGTGATATTCTTCTTGCATTCAACGAAGCATCCCTTTTGCGATTCTACACCTTCCGGAAAACATCTCCAGAGTCCCCAGAGCATAAACAGAACAGGCAAGGCCAAAACATTTCACCTTTCCTTTCCAAAACAATTTATATTTTTTTTAAAAAAAATACCAAATTGGCAAATTGGGGTGATGTTATCCTTGGGGAACCAGTAGCAAAGGCCTCATCCAGGAGTGTTCCTGTTGGAAATAGGGGCAAATCACAACATGTGCATGAGATTGTCATCCTGCAGTCATTGGGATTTGCGTCCCTTTGTTGAGATGTAAGTAGATACTTGCAGCTTTTTTGTGATGATATGACTGTGAATATCATGATTTCATTGTCATCAGAAGTGTCTGATGATGTGCCTTGCAGGAGCAAAATACTACAATACATACAGTATGAACACACCATTCCGTTTACCATAGTATCCTCTGTGGTTCCTCAAGGCCGGCATTTATACACTTGGTTCTCTCAGTAGAATCTCATCTGGTAATAAGTATGAAGATGTGAATCACTTTTACATCATCCTGACTTGCTCATGGTCCAACCTGATTTGGCACGGCACAGAGCTGCGCCATTCTGTCACCTATTCTGTTTGCAGTTGTATACCCCTGAGATCATCAGGACCCCCATTTTTCAATCATGCATTCTGGTTCGATGACAGGAATGTCTTAGGAGTATTGTGCCAAGAAAGCCCTTATTCACTTGAACCCCATCTGCCTTTCTTATTAACACCCCTCTTTTGTCAGCAAGTGTCTTATCTTTTTAGACAGAAATTCAGTGCAAGCATTATTCTCTGTACAGATTTTGGTTGTGTGAAAGCGTAAGAAAATTGAGAAGAGAATATAACAAAGTGTTTCAGAACATAATTCATCCATGCGTGCTGTCAGTCCCCGTTTTGATAAGAAAAGTGTGTATCTCATCTGTAGAATGAAGCAATTTAGATGCATGACATCAAAGATGGTAGTGATGGCATAGTTAGAGAAATCATGTCTGATGTCATTTCAAACTAAAAGTTATACCTTTTTGTTTCCCTTACAGAATATGGGTAAAGGTCCTATTCAGCAGAATTTAGTTGTAAGTAGATTTTGTTCATATTCTATTATTTCTTTGAGTAATAATCTTCTTCCATGCAATAAAACATCCCTTTTGTTATTCCGCGCCTCCCAGAAAGCTTCTTCAGAGTCCCCAGAGCAGAAACAGAGCAGGAAGGGCCAAAATATTTCACCTATTCGCTTTCCCTTTTAAAGCAGCTTATAATACCTTCTATATCCCTTAAAACAACATCAACTCCCAAACGGAAGTGATGGTACCCCTGAGTATCAAGTGGCAAAGGAAGAAACTTCTATTTTGGGCTGTCCCCAAGGGACGCTTTTGGGATGAGGAGGGTTTCTCCAAAGTTACTTTTCCATGCTTGTGTTTTTTTCTCTCTGCAAAATGATAAATTGTTGGCTCAAATGGTCTTTCTGTCAGTTCCAGGTGCCAATGCTGCTAATATTGAATATTCTTGCTTTGACAAAATATGCAGAACTGTCTGGTATTTTTAGAGTTAATTCAGATGACAGAGAAAAGGGAGGAGAATAATAAGGAAAGCAGGGGAAAAGGAACGGAAGTGAATCTTTGCCCTCAGGGCTAATTGGAAGATGTGACTTATGACTGCAAGATAAGGGAGGGGTTTAGCAAGAAAAGTTAGATGCAAGCAAGAGGAATTCAGATTCTGGCATAAACCTCCATGATGTGCCGTCAATTTGTAACACTGTTAATAAAGGCTTTAGGTTAAACATGCCTGGAAGTTCTTTGAAGTGTTTCATTAGTCGGAACCATGACACCAGGTTTGCTAGTAAAGTGTCTTTCCTCATTTCCCTTTTCATAATTAATTTTATCAGAATACTGTATATTTTGGAAAACCAGCTTGACTTTGTCATCCTTGAAAAAGAATAGTGAGCTTTTGGACAGGCTTTCAAGATTCTGTTAATATGCCCAACCACATAATAGTGGTTTTCCTAGAATCCCTAACATGATTTTCCTTGACTTTGCCTATCTCAAAGCATTGATGTGGCTTTACATATCTATTCTGGTGATATGAGGCCATTCATCTGCTGTGATCTTCAAGGGCTCACTCTTTTATTTTAGGGGACTGCAGTGGCTCAGGCAAGACCCACACAGATGCTTCGGTCATGCATTAGCATAATTTATAAAGGAATCCATAAAGAGGATAATGTTTTTTTCTTTTTCTTTATAGAAATATGGAGGAAAACTATTCTTTACTGCCAGCAGATGTGGGCTGCTAAAACTAATAGTAAGTAAATACACCCATACCTTCTCTCATTTCTTCTATGTTTTCTATGCTATCCTTCTTAGATGTAATCACAGTAGTCCTCTTGAGACACCCCCCCCTTCCACCCAGGGTTTTACAGACATTTCAAGAGCAATTCTAGCAGGAAACTATAATATTTAAAGGAGAGCATCATTATGATTATTCTCAGAATTTGAAAGATTCTGGCTTCACAGGTCTTTTCTGGGGCTTAGAAGAACGGCTTAAATGAAGAGGGCAGAAAACTCCATAAAGATTTGTACAGTTTTTTTTAAAAGGTATCTGTCCATTCTACTAGATTGGTTAAAATAGGTATTCTTTAAGGCACTAGTTTTTCAAATGTTTAGATGTGTAAAACTCAACTCCAAGCATGCTGGTTGGGGAATTCTGGGATTTGAAGTTTCTACTTCAAATGATATCATTAAGTATTACAATATCATCAAAAAGTATTATGATGCCATCAGAAGAGTAAAAGAATTGAAATGGAAATGGGCTGGTCACATAGCGAGAAGAACTGATGGCAGATGGACTAAGGTAGTCATAGAATGGATCCCACTTGATAAAAAGCATCCATGAAAGAGACCTAAAACAAGATGGACCAGCAACATCAGCAAGTATTGTGGACCCAACTTGCAAAAGAAAATTCAGGACCTTATTGGTTGGAAACATGAAGAAGAGGCCTTCATCTGCAGTGGATAGACAAAGGCTAGAATGATGATGATGACTTCAAATTATTGGACCTAGGATTCCTTTCCCATAGTAGCCTCTGCCCTATGGAACACCTTTCTCCTTGGGATCCAGCAGACCTTCCAGAATAAGCTTTTTTTAACCTTCTGGAAAGCTATGAAGAGCTTGGGGCAGTGGCACAGTGGCTCAGTGGCTTAAAGACACGGAACCTGCTGACCAGAAATGGTCAGCTCTGGTAGCATCACAGGACCGAGTGAGCTCCCATCACTCTAGTTCCTGCCTTGCCCACCCAGCAATTCAAAAACATTTCCTTTTATAATAGTCCTGCTATATCTGTTCCTCTGATATTAATACCCTCTTGGCCAAACAGGGCAAGCAGATTTGAAGACATTGCAATGGCCTAGACCTGACCCACCCCATATGCTGATAGCATAGACTGCCACAAAATAATTATGAAGGTATCCTTTTGTTTCCATTTTAGCCTATGTTCGTTGGTAGTGCCGGTGGAATGATGGTAAGTAGTTTTTGTTTAGTTTCTGTCATTCCTTTCTTTCAAGTTCTCTGTTGATCTGAACAAGCACCCCTTTGATCAGGTTTTCTAGCTACTTGGTGTACCAAAGCCCTGCACCATATTTTCACTCATCATGCCATTTGACTGGTGAATGTAAAATATCTATGGATCTGCAAACTTATAATTTCTTCCTCATTTCCCACAAGGGGATTCCATTATTGCCCTATTATGCAGGTCTATAAGATTCCCCCTGTGGACTGAGCAGCAAAGGGGGGGGGGGGGTTGGGACCTCACCACAGATGTCCATGTGGGGAAGAGGGCAATGATACCACAGCCTGCATGTCCTTGTATTTACATGATCAGGATGTCCATGCTCCTTATCTGGCACCCATAATCCAGCATGACTTGTTTTCTTCTTCTTGCAGAAAAGTGGTGGTAGTGGTGGAGGAGGAGGTGGACTTATGAATATGTTAGGAGTAAGTCAACACGCATCTAATGCCTCTCATTTGCATTACATTTTCTGTGTTTCTTGTGTACAAAACCACAGCCATCCTCTTGAGATTCAACTCTCTCGCGCCCCCTCCCCCCCGCATCTCCTGAAAGTCCCAGAGCAATTCTACTAGGAATTTGGATATTGTAAGGAATGTTGAAGGGATGAATTTGTAGAGAGCCATGAACCTGGGGTATTATCAGAGTAGAACAGTTACCTTTTGTTTCCCTTTTAGAGCTTCTCGGGTGCCCGTGAATTGTTCATAAGTAGCTTTTTTTTAGATTCTGCTTTTCGTTTCCTTCAAGTTCTTTGTTGATCTGAACAAGCACCCCTTTGATCTTTCTTCCTCCTAGCACCAAAAGTATCTCCAGAGTCAGGAGGGCATAATTACAGGAGCCTGAGCTAAAGCATTTGGTTTTTATTTTTCTTTCAAATAAGTGACCCCTTAATAATAGATGCAGCAGCCAAATTGGGGTGAAGATTCCCTCTGTGGATGGAGCAGCAAAGGGGGGGAGGTTTGGACCTCACCACAGATGTCCATGTGGGGAAGAGGGCAAGAGATCAAATGTGGATGGTGATATCTTCCTGACAGTGAGAACAATTAACCAGTGGAACAACCTGCCTCCAGAAGCGGTGAATGCTCCAACACTGGAAGTTTTTAAGAAGAGACTGGACAGCCATTTGTCCGAAATGGTATAGGGTTTCCTTCCTGAGCAGGGGGTTGGACTAGATGACCTTCAAGGTCCCTTCCAACTTTACTATTATTATTATTATTATATGGTGAATTGTGCCATCAAGGAAGTAATTTCACAATTTATGCAATGATACCAGAGCCTGCATGTCCTTGTATTTGCATCATCAGGATGTTCATGGTCCTTATCTGGCATCCATAATCCAGCATGACTTATTTTTTTCTTCTTGCAGGGTGGTGGTGGAGGAGCAGGTGGACTTTTGAGTATGCTTGGAGTAAGTCAATACACATCTAATGCCTCTCATTTGCATTACATTTTCTGTTGTTTCTTGTGTACACAACCACAGCCATCCTCTTGAGATTCAACTCTCTCG
>NW_015386243.1:20793-21825 GCF_001527695.2 Protobothrops mucrosquamatus | reverse complement strand
TAAGAGTTATTCTTGCCTCATCCAGTAGATGATCACAGGGAGGGAGGGAGGAGAAAACCTAGTCAGGTTTTCTAGCTACTTGGTGTACCAAAGCCCTGCACCATATTTTCACTCATCGTGCCATTTGACCGGGGAATGTACAGTATCTATGGATCTGCAAACTTATAATTTCTTCCTCATTTCCCACAAGGGAATTCCATTATTGCCCTACTATGCAGGTCTATATGAAGATATGCATTAGGGAAGCCTAGGTGATTTTGGGGTTTTTTTTTCTGACCAGTAAAAATCTGATGTTGAGCTAAACATTTATTAGAAATTAAAAGAGGTCATGACATTCTTCTCTGGGATTTCAGAGATTGGGTTTCTTCCTGTAGCTGCACAGGAAATCATGTAAGGGAGATCTCGATGGACAGAGGAATCTGTTTCTGCAACCATAACTACCTTTTAATTTTCTAAGCTACCTGAACCTGGAGGAGACATAGGAGGGAGGGACTATGTGAAAATGGATTAGAAAGCAGCTCTCCATTATCAGGATGTCCCAGGAATAATGTGTGTAGAAAGTCCTTGCTGATGGCTGGTTTCTTATTGCCTGTCAAATCCTGTAGCCAACCAAATGCAGCTGCTGTGTTCAGAGAAAAGTACGGTAACCCCTGGATGAAAACTGTTGAAGAATAGGACGTTGTGTAAATTTGGTAGGAAGGCTTTTCCTTCACTTGCTTCAATAACTAACATGAACTCATGTTCACCTATGACATGTGGTCACATCGTGTAACATTCCTGAAAGGGCTTTAACCCCAGGTACAGTCAATTGAAGGTTCTCCATCTCAGCAACAAACTTATGTGTCAATACACGCATCCAATATCAGCATAAATTCAATGCCACAGTATATCTCAGTGCATATAAGGAGATCTCATTTTGTGATGATATGAGATATGAAGGTAGTAGTGATCACATGGATGCTGAGATCTGGGATATTATCAGAGTAGAAAAGTTACCTTTTGTTTCCCTTTTAGAGCTTCGCTGGTGCCCGT
>NW_015386243.1:12130-20309 GCF_001527695.2 Protobothrops mucrosquamatus | reverse complement strand
GATGGAGCAGCAAAGGGGGGGAGGTTTGGACCTCACCACAGATGTCCATGTGGGGAAGAGGGCAAGAGATCAAATGTGGATGGTGATATCTACTGAGATATGGTGAATTGTGCCATCAAGGAAGTAATTTCACAATTTATGCAATGATACCAGAGCCTGCATGTCCTTGTATTTGCATGATCAGGATGTTCGTGGTCCTTATCTGGCATCCATAATCCAGCATGACTTATTTTTTTCTTCTTGCAGGGTGGAGGAGGAGGTGGAGGAGGTGCTGGACTTAGGAATCTGTTTGGAGTAAGTCATCATGCATCTAATGCCTCTCATTTGCATTACATTTTCTGTTGTTTCTTGTGTACACAACCACAGCCATCCTCTTGAGATTCAACTCTCTCGCCCCCCCCCCCTGCATCTCCTGAAAGTCCCGGAGCAATTCTACTAGGAATTTGGATATTGTAAGGAATGTTGAAGGGATGAATTTGTAGAGAGCCATGAACCTGACCTTGGAGAAATCAGGCAGAGAGGAATTTTTGCAAAAACAGGTTTTAAGACCTGAAAGCAGAAAAAGCATGAGAGAGAAGCTAAGAGTTATTCTTGCCTCACTCAGTAGAGGATCACAGGGAGGGAGGGAAGAGAAAATCTAGTCAGGTTTTCTAGCTACTTGGTGTACCAAAGCCCTGCACCATGCATCTGATGCCTCTCATTTGCATTAAATTTTCTGTTATTTTTTGTGTACACAACCACAGCCATCTTCTTGAAATGCAACACCTCCCCCCCCCTAAGTGGTGGGATTCAGATATGTGAACAACCGGTTCTCTGTGTGGATGCCGCTTCCGGAAGTCCATTCTGGGCCCAGGCAACAAAACATTAGCTACCAGTTCTGCCAAAGTGGTGCAAACTGACTGAATCCCACCACTGTCCCCCCCCCCCAAAGCATCTCCTGAAAGTAAGGAATGTTGAAAGGATGAATTTATAGAGAGGAAAAAAAAATCCTCTCAAAGCAGCTTAATACACATGCATCTGTTTGGTCCCCAATGTTGTATTAAAGAACACAAGTTAGTTAACAGAAGAATTAAGAAAGTCAAATACGAGATGTGAAGGTGGTAGTGATCATATGGATCACCCAATACCAAAACCAACTCCAGAATCCCCAAGGCATAATCATAGTCGGCAGAGCCAAAATACCTGGCCTATTTTAGCTCCTTTTCCAATAATTGACCCATTTTCATACGTCGTACCCTTTGCAATCATATCTTCTGTGCATTTCATGTTTTTTTAAAATAATTCAGGGAGTTTTTGATGTGGGTTGCAGAGCATTGATGACACATGGATATAATTAGAAGTTCCCATTTCTGCTTATGCCACTGCATTTTGAACCACAGTTAGCTTCCAAAGAGCCCCATTTTATTTGATTAAACTATAGTAGAGGACCTTTTGGGGATTATATAGAGGCTCAGGTTCACACACGTGTCAGAAACATGAACTGCGACAACCTAGCTTCAAAAGCATCCATAATCCAGGATGACCTTGTTTTCTCCTGCTTGCAGAATGGCCAACCAGGTGGTACACTTTTTAGTGTGCTTGCAGGAAGTCTACATGGATTTAATGTCTCTCATTTCCTTTATGTAACCACAGCCATTCTCTGGAGGCTCAATCCCAAAAAGGTGCAAAAGGTGATCACATGACCCCCAGAACACAGCAACGGTCATAAGTATGAACCCAGTTGCCAAGCATCTGAATTTTGATCACATGACCATGGGGATGCCACAAAGGTCCTAAGTGTGAAAAATGATCGTGTCACTTTTTTCAGTGCCACTGTAAATTTGGACGGTCAGTCTATGAACTGCTGTAAGCATTCAAGTATTCAAGACCTGGGGTGACCAGGTGCTTAGTGACTGTCTAAAGGAAATTGTGGTTGGGGAAAAGGCACAGTTGGTGAACTAAATGAATCTGTGCCACAACTGTCACCTGAAACACATGATATTATTTACATGTCACTTTGGGGGACTTGTCAGTCTATGTTGTCAAAAGAAAGGGGAATGAAAGATACATATGACATTTGTATACAATATTGAAGATGGCAGTGACTGTATAATTATAGTTAGTGATAATTACCATATATGGTACTGATTGGAATGGATTCCTTCTGTTTCTCCTTTAGAATAGGTTGTCGGGTGCTGTCAGTGGTGAATTTTTGGAAAGCAGCAGCAACCTTAGATAATAGACTTGCCCTATAACTTCCTTGATGTTGCATATTTCTAACGTTTGGCATAGCTCAGGGGTAGGCAACCTTGGCTCTTTTATGACTTGTGGACTTCAACTCCCAGAATTCCTGAGCCAGCCATGCTGAGGGGAAAGGGAGAAGTTTCCATGCTGCACCATGCTGGCTCAGGAATTCTGGGAGTTGAAGTCCACGAGTCATGAAGGGGCCAAAGTTTCCCTCATGCTGGCTCAGGAATTCTGGGAGTTGAAGTCCACGAGTCATGAAGGGGCCAAGGTTGCTTACCCCTGACCTGGGCCATGTAAAAATTAAAATATAATTTGCCAAGAGAAGGTTTTCAGAAATGGTCAGTTTCCAGATGTATTGGTTGGATTGGCCTAGACCAGGGGTAGGCAACCTTGGCTCTTTTATGACTCGTGGACTTCAACTCCCAGAATTCCTGAGCCAGCATGGCTCAGCATGGAAACCTCTCCCTTTCCCCTCAGCATGGCTGGCTCAGGAATTCTGGAAGTTGAAGTCCACGAGTCATAAAAGAGCTAAGATTGCCTACCCCTGGCATAGCTTAACCAATTTTGGCCATGTCATGCTTTCCTCATCTTTTATTCTCTATTGTACTCTTTTTTATGTTGTTCATTTCATTGTTGGGGTTGGGTGAGGTCTAAACTAAATAAATTAAATTAAAATACAATAATACCCTTTGCAAATTTTAAAGATTCCCATTTTGATTTCTATAAACTGCAGCGGCTCAAGCATGTCCAACTCACAAGCTGAAAACATGACAAAATACTTATACGGGAATCTATAATCCAGTTTGACTTTTTTTTTTTGCTCTCTTGCAGAAAGGGGGTGCTGGCAACAGAAATGGCAAATGGTCAAGTAAACAAAGGGTAAGTTAATATGCATTTAATGTATCCCATTTCCATGAGGTCTTTTCTGTTTCTATAAGCCTATTCCAGGAAAAAATTCCAATAGAAATTTCAAAGATGTTAGAGATGCTTAAAGCAGGGGTCTTCAAACTTGGCCCTTTTATGACTTGTGGACTTCAACTCCCAGAATTCCTCAGTCAGGCACACTGGCTGAGGAATTCTGGGAGTTGAAGTCCGCAAGTCATAAAAGCAGTGGTGGGATTCAAATATGTGAACAACCGGTTCTCTGTGTTGATGCCGCTTCTGGAAGTCCATTCTGGGCCTGGGCAACAAAAAATTAGCTACCGGCTGAATCCCACTACTGCATAAAAGAGCCAAGTTTGAAGACCCTTGGCTTAAAGGATGAATTTGTTGAGAACCATAGAGGTGATCTTGAAGCCACTAGAAAGAGAGGGGTGATTGTGGGAAAAAGGTTTTCAAGCCCTGGAAACAGAAAGCAGGAGAGAGTGTTGTTGTTGTTAATTGCGAAGTCGTGTCCGACCCATCGCAACCCCATGGACAACGTTCCTCCAGGTCTTCCTGTCCTCTACCATCTTCTGGAATCCATTTAAGTTCACGCCTACTGCTTCAGTGACTCCATCCAGCCACTTCATTCTCTGTCGTCCCCTTCTTCTATTGTCCTCAATCTTTCCCAGCAGGAGAGAGTAACTAAGACTTATTTTCACTACATTTACTAGAGTTTCACAAGGATGGAGTGGAAAACCCAGCCAGGTTTACAAGCTCTTTGGAGAGTACCAAATATTGTATCTCATTTCCCCCCATCATGCTATTGGCCCTGTGAATTTCCCCCGTGGATCTCCAGACTTCTCTGTTTCCCTCAAAGGAATTCCATTATTAACACAGCATGATTTCAATATGAAGACTTGCATTAGGACATAGGACGTCCTATGTTGCTTCTGGGTCCTTTTCTCAATAGCAAAAATCTGAATTTGAGTAGAAATTTGTAAAAACAACAAGCAGAAGAAGACATTAGACTCTTCTCTGGCATTTCAAAGACCAGTTTGCTTTCGATAATTGCACAGGAAATCATGTAAAGGAGATCTTGATGGACAGAGAAATGTACTGAATATCTGCAACCATAACCCTTTCCATTTTCTAACTTACTTTGAGTAGAAGGTGGTAGAAGTGGAGGAGGCATGGGAGAGAGGGACAAGAAGAAAGTGAATTAGAAAACAGCTTTCCATAACAGGGATGTCCAAGATATAATGTGCAAAGGAAGTCCTTACTGACTGCTGTGTTCTCGTTGCTTGCTAAATCATGTAACCAACCAAATGAAGCTGTTGTATTCAGGGAAATATGCCCCATAATTCATTTTGGAAAGGTAGGAGGAATGATTTTTCTGAATTCCTTTAAGGGACATTTTTGCACAAAGGAGGAGCCAATGCATAGCCTTTCTCTACTGATTACTATTCTTAATAGTCAACACCAATGTCCATGGCTCAAAAGATCTTCCCATCAGATTCAATTTTGCATGCAATGGCTTTCTAATGCAATGGATTTGAAACTTCCTTTTCAAGACTATTTCACTCAATCATTTTGTCCAACCTAAAGAGAGCATTTTTTAAATTGATCTGAGATATTTATTTTTAAAAAATAATAATCTAGATATGTTACAGAGCAATGCAACACAATTATTCTGGCTATTAGTCTAACCATATTTCAACATTTTCCATAATGTATTAAATGGTAAGCAAATCAAATAGCTCACATTCACACAAAATAGTTATCCAAAAAAGAAACCGACTCAATATAAAACTATCCTGGTTTAATGTTGATGTATCAAGATAGCTTGTAGGCTTGTCCTTGACTTGGTTTGATAATTAACATGCACCCACATTCATATATGAAATACAATAACTTTGTGGAAGTTTTCTGAAAGGGCATTAACTTCAGACCCATGTCTATTAAATGTCCTCTGTTCTCAACAGCTAACTTACTTGTTAATTTATAAATCTAATAGAAGCAAAAATTCAAAATTCAATATGTCAATATTGAAGGGAATAATCCATATACAAGTAACCAACCATGTCACTGATGGCTTGGTTGGAGACGTCATAGGTGATACCATATCAAATGGGTTCCATTTTTCCCCCTTTTAGGGAATGTATGGCAATGGTGGAGATGGAAAGCATGTAAATAGCTTTTATTTGCTTTATGCCATTCCTTTCTTCATTTTCTTTTTCCACCTGAACAAGTACTCCTTTTATTCTTCTTCCTCCTTTACCAAAAGCACATCCAAAGTCCCCAGAGAATAATTACAGCAGGCAAGGCCAAAACATTTGGTGTCTTTGTACCATTCCTTTCAATAATTGACATTAAAACAAGCCACATTGGGATGAAGATTCCCTGTGCTGACTGGGCAGCTTCATGGGAAATAATGTAGAGAATCTTTATGAACAAAGAAATCTGCATATACAACTAGGACTATCTTTTCATTTTTTAACTCACTTGGAGTAGAGGAAGGTAGAAAAGGTTGAAGTAGCAGAAGAGAGATCTAATGAAGCTTCCATGATGCGGATGTCCAGGGAAAGGAGTCACATACTGTAGGAGTTCTCATTTAGTCCTAAATCTTATACTCAGTCAAATGCAATTGCTTTCTTCAGGGAAAAATGGCTCCTAACACAATCTGACTTCATTTTGTGATAAGTGTGAGGGAAGTCTTTTCTGAATCCCCTCAAGACACCCTTTTCACAAAGATGAATGACAACTGCACAACTTTGTCTCTCTTGTGATTTCTCTCCTTAATGGTCATGACTGATCTACAGGGTCCAAATGTTCTTCCCAACAGACACAATTTTGCTGGTAAGACTATTTACTCCCCTCCCCTCTAGGGTATATTTCAACTGGAAATTTTATGGAATACAGAAGGAGAGATTTTTCAATAGATTACAAAATATTTAACAAAGTAAAATTCCACCTCTCTAATTGAGTTTAAGACTTCAAAGTACAGACCATATGCAATATGGTTATTCTGCCTGTTAATCTAACAGTCTTGTTGCAGATTCCATAATATATTAAGTGTTAAGCAGATGAATTAGGTCACATTCACAGAACAAAGCAATTCATAGAATAATTTAAGAAAACAAGAAGCAAGATGGAAAGTATTCAAGTATGGATGTTGGGTGAAAGCAGCAGGTGGAGCTTGTCCCTGACTTTGTTATATAATTACCATGATTGCAGGTTCACAGATCAAATAAGATCAGATTGTGAAAGGTTCCTTGAAGATCTTTAATTCCATCAGCTATTTCTATTAAAGGTCCTGTGTTCTCAGTAACCTGCTTATTTGTAAATCTACCAATCCAGTAGAAGCAAAAAATTCCAATCAAGGATATTTTGTGTCAATATTTTGATTATGTGAATGTGAAAGAACATTGAAAAGGGGAAGGGAAAAAAAAAACCCTCACAACATTTTAATACATGTGTGTCTATTAGGATCTTTAGAATAAATGGAATAATAGAATATTAATAACTTTATTGTCACTTTGAATGTACACTAGTTGGCATACATTAAAATGAAATTTCATTGCATACAGCTCTCAAAGGATCACCACCTCCGATATACACTACATAAATGTGACAAAACTAAATAAATAAATACAGAATTATGCATATAACCATATATATTTTATGAAACAGAGAAAAAACAGTCTAGTTTGGGTTATGTATACATGTGCACGGCGAGAAAAACGAATCTTGCGGGTTTACCAGATGGATGGCTAAAGCTATTACAGAATTGAGTAGTCCTGCTAGAAATACTTCGAAACCTCCTCCCAGAGGGGAGCAACATAAATTTTCACTCCAGGCTGTGTGAAAGAACAGCATGAAAAATTCATATACGAGATACCAAATATAGTACTCATGGCTTGGTCGGAGAAGTAATTGGTGATATCATATCAGATTAAAGCAGTTCCATTTCCCCCCCTTTTGGGGCATTAATTTTGGTGGTGGAGGTGGAAATCATGTAAGTATATACTAGGCAAAGTAAGTCTTTACTCACTATGGTTTCTCATAGCTTGCTAAATCCTGTAGCCAAACAAATGCAGCTGCTTTGTTCAGAGAAGAGGTCCATAAAGCAATCCCATTTCCAATAACTGACCTCTTTAAAATAGATCCAGCAGTCAGGTTGAGTTACTATTTCCCTGGGTACAGAGCAGTTCTATGTTGAGCAGATCTAGATGGACTGGCAAATCTGTATATAGAGCTATGACTATCATTTCATTTTTCAACTTGGAGTAGAAGGAGGTGGAAGAGATTGAGGTGGCAGAAGATCAAGGCTCTAGTGAAGCTTACCATGATGAAGATGTCCCAAATATAAAACACAAAGGATGCCCTTACTCACTGCTGGGTTCTCATTGCTTCCTTACTCGTGTACCCAACCAAAAGCAACTGCTTTGTTCAGACAAAAGTGGGCCCTAACACAAACTGGCATAATTTTTAGTAAGCATGAGGAAACTCTTTTTTGAATCCTCTCAAGTAATCCTTTATATATAGATGTCTGGCAAGTACACAATTTTGTCTCTATTGTTGGGGTTTCAATCCCTAATGGTCACAGCTGGTCCATAGCAGGGGTCCCCAATCCCTGGTCCGTGGCCCAATAATGGGCTGTGGCCTACTTGGAACCAAGCCATGCAAGTGGTGGGCAGGGGCATGTGTGCAGCTCCACTCACGTGGATCTTTAATCCCTAGAGCTATGTTTATTAGTCAACCCAGTAATCAACTCATGCCTTGAACTACAATTCTAATACAAGCAATAATTCAATTCAAGCATATTTTGGTGTGGATGTTTTGATTGTGTGAATGTGGAAGAATACTGAAATTAGGAAAAGAAAAAGTCTCTCAGAATGGTTTACCACAGGTGCATCATTTTGGATTCTATCATTGCATGTTGTGTTAAAGAACCCATGTTTTTTATCTGGAGAATGACAGAATTCATGTACAAGACACCAAAAATCGTAATGATGGCATAATTGGAGAATTCATGGGGGATAGCATATCAAATTAAAATGGTTACATTTTGTTTCCCTTGTAGGGCCCA
>NW_015386243.1:9081-11691 GCF_001527695.2 Protobothrops mucrosquamatus | reverse complement strand
TTATTCCTCACACATTAAAGCATCTCCAGATTCCCAGAGAATAACTACAGCAAATAGGGCCAAAGTCATGGGTCTTATTAGAGTAGAACAGTTACATTTTGTTTCCCTTTTAGGGCATGCAAGGAGGTGGAATGACAGTAAGTAACTTTTGTTTATTTTCTGCCATTGTTTTTTTCATATTTTTCTTTCATCTGAAGAAGTCCTTCTCATATCCTTTTCTCTCCTTCACGAAATGCATCTCAAGGGTACCTGGAGAACAACCACAGCAGGCAGAGCCAAAACATTTGGCCTGTGTGGGACACTAAAGATGTTAGTGATAGCATAGTTGGAAAAATCATGGGTGATATTATAGAAGATTAAAATAGTTATATTTTCTTTCCCTTTTAGGGCATGCCCGGTGATGGAATGGAGGTAAGTAGCTTTTCTTTATTCTCTGCCATTCCTTTCTTCATATTCTTCTCCCCTCTGAAGAAGTACTTCTCCTATACATTTCTCCCCTTCACCAAAAGCATCTCAACAGTGCCCAGAGAATAATCACAAAATGTTTGGTCTGTTTCTACCTTCCTTTCCAATATCTGACAATTGAAAATAGATCCCTCAGCCACGTGGGGGTGGAGACTCCCTGTGGGGACTGAGAAATTGCAGATATGGAATCATATAGAGGAGATCTTGATGGAGAGGTAAAACTCTGTATACAATCATGAGTATCATTTTATTTTTTAAATTATATGGTGTAGATGTCACAGTGTTTCTCAACCTTGACAATTTTAAGGCATGTGGACTTCAACTCCCAGAATTCCACAGCCAGCATTGCTGGCTGTGGAATTCTGGGAGTTGAAGTCCACATGCCTTAAAATTGTCAAGGTTGAGAAACATTGGTGTAGAAGGAGGTGGAGGAGGTGCAAGTGGCTTAAGGAAACTGAATCCGAAAGCAGCTTTCCATGATGGGAATGGGCCAGGTCTACTATGCAAAGGAAGTCTTTATTCACTTCTGGGTTCACTTAGCTCAGGGGTCTTCAAAATTGGCCCTTTTATGACTTGTGGACTTCAACTCTCAGAATTCCTCAGCCAGCATCAAAAAAAGTGCTGCCTAATGCAATCCCATTTTATTTTGTTGCATATGCTAAGAAGGCCTTTTCTGAATACTCTGAAGAGGCCATTTTTATGTAGGTGGAGGAACCAATGCACACCATTTTCTCTAGTGGCTGTTACTTAACTTAATAATCATGACGGATTCGTATTATGCAAATGTGCTTTTTGGGGGTGGGGTTTGTTTCATTCCAGGTTGTGTGAAAATAGATCTATTTGTCAAGCTACGAAGATTCCTTGCATTAGGACAGCTTCTAGCCTTCTAGCTTGCCTACAATTAGGGGGGGGGGAAGGGAAGGTCTGGAATGCACAGGTGGTTTCTATCAGTGTGAGAGCCGAGGTCACGGAGAGAGGTTTGGGGAACAGAGACTTTCTTCTCATAAGGCATGTTTGAAGACTAATTAGACAATGTGAACCTGCAGTGTCAGAGAGGGGAGGGAAATTTTTAATTTTTTGATTATCTGTTTCCCGCCAAATTGCCAGAGCTGGTTTTCATTCTGCAGTGCCAGTATGCTATGCCTAATAAAGTTTTACATTAGAGATCGTAATGTCTCCCGTGTGCTTACTTCATTGGGCTTTTCAACCAGAACTGTGACGCTATTTCTTAATCCGGACCCTGAAGGAACGGATATATGAGATACAAAAAATTGTAGTGATGGCTTAGTAGCAGAAGTCAAGGATGGTATCATATCAGATTAAAAATACGCATTCCCCTTTTAGGGTATGCATGGCACTGCTGGAGGTTATTATATCAGAGTAAAACAATTACCTTTTACTTCTGTTTTAGGATATGAATAACGGCGCTGGAAATGGAAATATGGCAAGTTGCTTTTATTTATTTTCTGCCATTCCCTTCTTCATATTTGTCTCCCATCTAAACAAATGCCTCTTTTGCCTCTTTTCTCCCTGATGTCTGTTTTTCCCCCCCTAGAGGTTGGCATGGCTTTAACTGCTTTGGTCATGTCTCACCTTTCGCATATTTTACTTTCTTATAAATATTGTACAATGTTTTATGTTGTTGGATTCATTGTTGAAGTTAGCTGGTAACATAATTAATCAAATCAGATCAAATCAGATTAATACCCTCCGTGGGCCTGAAAGAACCCGATTTCACTTGAATGAACTGCAGAGACCAGGTATGACCCATAGAAGCAGTAATTGTCACAACAGAATTTCCAAAACATCTATAATCCAGGATGGCTTTTTTCTCTTTCTTGAAGAATTCAAGTGGCAGAAAGCGTGGTAGAAGGCCAAAAAACCAGGGGGTAAGTCAATATGCATTTGATGTCTTTCATTTACTTATCTTCTCTGTTATTCTCTGTGTATGTAAACACAGCTACCCTCTTAACACTTCCCATAAGCATCTTCTGATATTCCAGGAGCAATTCCTATAGGATATTCAGTATTGTGAGCAAGGTGTATAAGATGGGTTTGTAGAGAGACATAACCTTGGGGAAATTAGCCATTGAGGATGGTTGGAAAAACATGTTTTAAACATTGAAAACAGAGAGGGCTTGAAAA
>NW_015386243.1:4043-7273 GCF_001527695.2 Protobothrops mucrosquamatus | reverse complement strand
GTAAAACAATTACCTTTTGCTTCTGTTTTAGTATATGAATAACGGCGCTGGAAATGGAAACATGGCAAGTTGCTTTTATTTATTTTCTGCCATTCCCTTCTTCATACTTGTCTCCCATCTAAACAAATGCCTCTCTTACCCTGCTTCCTCCTTCACCAAAAGAAGCTCCAGAGTACCCAGAGTATAATCATAGCAGGTAAGGCCAAAATATTTGGCCCATTTTTATCCTCATTTACAATAACTGATTTCTTAAAAACATAATTCCAGCAGGCAAGGTGGAGGAATATCCCCCTTGTGGACTAAGGAGCTGCCTGAGAATTAATGTAGAGGACATCTTTATGGACAGACAATCTGTATATACAAACATGACCATCTTTTCATTTTGTAACTTACCTGGAATACAAGATGGTGGAGGAGGTGGAGGTGGCAAAAGAGAGAGTCTAGTGAAGCTGAATTGGATAGCAGCTTTCCATGACCAGGTATAATACCCAAAGGAAGTCCTTACTTACTACTGGGTTGTCATTTTTTTTTCTCTACTGGTCACTTTTCTCATTCATGTTCATTAGTGATCTACAAGATCCAAAGGTTTTCCCCAGTAAATACAGTTTTGCTGGTAAAATGGATTTCCTTACCTTCTTTTCCAGGGTATATTTCCCTAGACATTTTGTAGAATTCAAAAAGGGAGATTTTTCAATACATCTAATACATTTACTAAAACAAAATGACCCAAATGGCACACATGTATAAAATTGTTCAGATGTCTTTCCTTCATTCTTTCAACATTTTTTACCCATTCACACAATGAAAATATCCTCACAAAAACATGCTGGCAGTGAAGGAAAATATCCCTCAGAACAGTTTAACAGATTGTGGGGTTTTGGGCCTCTTTCATACCAGGTTGTGTGAAAGTACATATATATATTTATCTGTAAAGTGAAGGAGTTCATATATGAGACATCAAAGACAGTATTGATGGCATACTTGAAGAAGTCATGGGTGTTATTATATCAGAGTAGAACAGTTACCTTTTATTTCCCTTTTAGGGCATGAATGTCCCCAGTGGAATGCAGGTAAGCAGCTTTTATTTATTTTCTGTCATTCCTTTCTTCATATTCTTTTTCCGTCTGAAGAAGTACCTCTTCTTCAGATGGAAGAAATACCTCCTTTTCCCTCCTTCAACAAAAACAGCTCAAGGGTTGCCTGGAGAATAATCACAACAGGCAGAGTCAAAACATTTGGCCTGCTTATATCTTCTTTTCCAATATCTGAAAATTAGAAATAAATCCCTCAACCAAGCTTGCTCTCTCTCTCTCTCTCTCTCTCTCTCTCTGTGTGTGTGTGTGTGTGTGTGTGTGTGAAGACTCTCTCTGGAGACTGAGCAGTTGCATGAAAAATCATGTAGAGGAGATATTGATGGAGAGAAAAATCTGCATATACAGCCATGACTATCTTTTCATACTGTGACTTACCTGGAATAGAAGGAAATGGAGGACATGAAGGAGGAGTAACAAAGAATGACTAGGGAAGTCATTGAATTGGAAAGTAGCTTTGCAGGATGAGAATGTTCCAGTTATACTAGGCAAAGTACCGTATTTATCGGCGTATAACACACAGTTTCCCCCCCTGAAAATAGGGGGTAAATGATGTGTGCGTGTTATACGCCGATATAATGTTAAGAAGTGGTAATAATATTAATAAAAAAAAGTTCTGAGCTACCCTTATTTTGCTTCAAAGTTCTTTATTTGAAATTTAAGTTTTTTTCCTGAAATTTCCCTCTTAAAATGAAGGTGCGTGTTATACGCCTGTGCGTGTTATACGCCGATAAATACGGGTAAGTCTTTACTCACTATGGTTTCTCATAGCTTGCTAAATCCTGTAGCCAAACAAATGCAGCTGCTTTGTTCAGAGAAGAGATCCATAAAGCAATCCCATTTCCAATAACTGAGCTCTTTAAAATAGATCCAGCAGTCAGGTTGAGTTACTATTTCCCTGGGTACAGAGCAGTTCTATGTTGAGCAGATCTAGATGGACAGGCAAATGATAGCTATGACTATCATTTCATTTTCCAACTTGGAGTAGAAGGAGGCGGAAGAGATTGAGGTGGCAGAAGATTGAGGCTCTAGTGAAGCTTACCATGATGAAGATGTCCCAAATATAAAACACAAAGGATGCCCTTACTCACTGCTGGGTTCTCATTGCTTCCTTAATCGTGTACCCAACCAAAAGCAACTGCTTTGTTCAGACAAAAGTGGGCCCTAACACAAACTGGCATAATTTTTTAGTAAGCATGAGGAAAATCTGTTTTGAATCCTCTCAATCCTTTATATATAGATGTCTGGCAAATACACAATTTTGTCTCTATTGTTGGTTTCAATCCCTAATGGTCACAGCTGGTCCATAGCAGCAACCATAACCATATCTGCATCCATAACCCTTTCCATTTTCTAACTTACTTTGAGTAGAAGGAGGTAGAAGTGGAGGAGGCATGGGAGAGAGGGACAAGAAGAAAGTGAATTTGAAAACAGCTTTCCATAACAGGGATGTCCAAAATATAATGTGCAAAGGAAGTCCTTACTGACTGCTGTGTTCTCGTTGCTTGCTAAATCATGTAACCAACCAAATGAAGCTGTTGTATTCAGGGAAATATGCCCCATAATTCATTTTGGAAAGGTAGGAGGAATGATTTTTCTGAATTTATTTTTCTGAATTTATTTCACTTGATCATTTTGTCGAACCTAAAGACAGCATCTTTTAAATTGATCTGAAATATTTGTTAAAGAAAATAGTAATCTAGACATGGCTTGGTTGGAGACGTCATAGGTGATACCATATCAGATTTAAAGGGTTCAATTTCCCCCCCTTTTAGGGCATGTATGGCAGTGGTGGAGGTGGAAAGCATGTAAATAGCTTTTATTTGCTTTATGCCATTCCTTTCTTCATTTTCTTTTTCCACCTGAACAAGTATTCCTTTTATTCTTCTTCCTCCTTTACCAAAAGCATGGCCAAAGTCCCCAGAGAATAATTACAGCATGCAAGGCCAAAACATTTGGTGTCTTTGTACCATTCCTTTCAATAATTGACGTTAAAATAAGCCACATTGGAATGAAGATTCCCTGTGCTGACTGGGCAGCTTCATGGGAAATAAAGTAGAGAATCTTGATGAACAGAGAAATCTGCATATACTACTAGGACTATCTTTTCATTTTCTAACTCACTTGGAGTAGAAGAAG
>NW_015386243.1:0-1614 GCF_001527695.2 Protobothrops mucrosquamatus | reverse complement strand
CCATAAGCATCTTCTGATATTCCAGGAGCAATTCCTATAGGATATTCAGTATTGTGAGCAAGGTGTATAAGATGGGTTTGTAGAGAGACATAACCTTGGGGAAATTAGCCATTGAGGATGGTTGGAAAAACATGTTTTAAACATTGAAAACAGAGAGGGCTTGAAAAAAAAAAGTAAGAGTGACCCCCCCCACCTCATTGATTAGATGATCACAGGGAGGGAGGAGTAAACCCAATCAGGTTTTCAAGCTATTTAGCATATCAATACCTGTGACTCATTTTTTGACATCATCCCATTTCAGTTTGAATGTCCCTTGTGAATCTCCAGAAGAATATTTTTTTTTTGAATTCCACAATTGCCATAGTATGGTGTCTATATGAGAATATGCATTAGGACATAAGATGGCCTAGGTCCCTTTGGAGTCTTTTTCTTATTACCACAAATCTGTAATTGAGATGAAATTCTATTAGAAATTAGATGAGATTCTTCTCTGGGATTCAGAGACCAGGTTAATAACTCCATGGAAAATCATGGTTGGAAAATGCTGATGGACAGATAAATCTGTATATATAACCATTATTACTTTAAAATAAAAGTCTATCTTGCTAAGTTAGTTTACCACCATGTTACACAGTACACACAACACAGTTACTCTGGCTATTAGTCTAACCACATTTCTGCAGTTTCCATAATATATTAAATAGCAATAGATCAAATAGCTCACACTCACACAAGGTAATGATCTATAGAATAATTAAAAAAAAACAGGGAAAATTAGAAATATTCAGATTTGCGGGGTTGTGTCAAACCTGTGGGTAAGCTTTTCCTTGATTTAGTTAGATAATATGTCCTCAAGTCCACATATCAAATTTGATCATATTGTGCAAGACTCCTGGAAGACTTTAATACCAAGAGCTATTAATTAATTAATTAATTAACTCAGTAACCAACTCATGCCTTAATCTTTAAATCTAATACAAGCAAAATTCAATGCAAGCATATTTCTGTATGGATATTTTGATTGTGTGAATGTGAAAGAATACTAAAATGAAGAAAGAAAAAATCTCTTAGAACACTTTACCACAGGTGCATCATTTTGGATTCTTTCATTCCATGTTGTGTTAAAGAACCCATATTTTTTATCCGGAGAATGACAGAATTCATATACAAGACACCAAAGATCGTAATGATGGCATAATTGCAGAATTCATGGGGGATAACATATCAAATTACTGTGTCCAGAACTGTGACACTATTTCTTAATCTGGACCCTGAAGGAATGGGTATATGAGATACAAAAAATTGTAGCGATGGCTTAGTATAGTATCATATCAGATTAAAAATTCGTATTCCCCTTTTAGGGTATGCATGGCACTGCTGGAGGTTACTATATGAGAGTAAAACAATTACCTTTTGCTTCTGTTTTAGTATATGAATAACGGCATGAATGTCCCCAGTGGAATGCAGGTAAGCAACTTTTATTTATTTTCTTTCATTCCTTTGTTCATATTCTTCTTCTGTCTGAAGAAGTACCTCTTCTTCAGATGGAAGAAATACCTCCTTTCCCCTCCTTTAACAAAAGCATCTCAAGGGTTGCCTGGAGAATAGTCCCTC
>NW_015386242.1:296625-301206 GCF_001527695.2 Protobothrops mucrosquamatus | reverse complement strand
TGTTAATGATTTTAAAGTTTCAGGGGATTTTTAAGGATAATTTTAATTGATCGGCCTATTTAAATATTTCTTTTTAATTCGGCTTTTAATTATTGTATTTGTATTGTAGTTTTATGAGGCTGTTAGCCGCCCTGAGTCCCATGAGGAGAAGGGCGGGGTATAAATTAAATTATAAATAAATAAATAAATAAATAAATGACAGCCTTGGAACTGATGCTTTATGGCCTATAAAGCACTTCTGGCTGTCATAAAATGTTGTGCTGATTTTCCCAAGTCATATGACTGCATTTTGGTCACTTAGCAACCTGTTCACATTTATGACCTGTTGCCAAGCGCCCTGTGATCATGTGATTGCCATTTCTAATTTTCTCTCCTGGCTTTCCCAGTCAATGGGAAAGCCAGCAGGGAAGATTACAAAGGGAGGGAAGTTGGATTTGAGGTCAGTTCTCCCAGCATGCTGAGAGATTTTCCCTCTCCCCCCCCCCCATGCAAGAGGAGGAAATTTCACAGGCTCAAGGAACAGGCCTCAAATTTGGCAAAAATGCTAGCAAACACCAGCATTCCGAACCTTTCAAAATGAATGTCAACATTTATCACTGGTATTTAAGCAAATACCATCTCCACTTCTCTAAAGGGAAAAACACTTAGCAAACACCAACATTCTGAGTCTTCCAGAATGGTGTTTGCTAGCATTTTTACCAGATTTGCGGTCCGTTCTTTAGTGTGCTGAGGGACTTTCCACCAGAGGGTGGGGAGGGGGGTTGAGTATCTGGGTGTAGTAGCATTTGGCTTAAGGACCACATCTGAGAGCTGGGATTGTGGTTGTTGAACAAAACTGTCATGTGGCATCTCACTTAACAAGTGCTTGCTCAACAACCATGATTTTGGACCCAATTGTGGTTGTAAGTGGAAGACTACCTGCTTATTAGTTTTCAAATCTATACATCTTGTATCATACTGTATTCACTTCAAATATTTAGACCAGCGGTTCTCAACCATCCTAATGCCGCGACTCCATGCACCGTGACCACGTGACCACACGCACATACCCACGCGACCCACACGTGACCCACATGCACACCGAGACCCACATGTGACCACACGACCCACACGCACGCACCGTAACCACACGTGACCCACACCCATGCACCCACGTGACCACACGTGACCCACACGCACGACCACACGTGACCCAGGAGCATAGAGATGGCTCTCCTGCTCAAGCTAGAGCGACCCCCTCAGCCGGCCGAATCTTGCCGACGGGAAGGAGAGGAGACAAAAGAATGGGAGAGGGGACAGGAGAGGGGGAGGAAGGTGGGTAGAATTTAGAAAAGGAAAGAAAAAGAAACTTTTGTGCGGAGCCGGCAATCACGGAGCAAGACGCCCGTTCGGTGCAGTGGCAGGCCGGCAAGCCCAGGTGCTCCTGGGCGGCCATGGCAAGCGGCAGCGGGGACGCAAGCCGACCACCAGCTGGGCCACCAGCTGGCCCAGCCCAAGGGAGGTAAGCACCCGCCGGGCCCCACGCGCGCCAGCAACCCTCCCTGCGCCCGCCGCTGCTCTGCTAGCCTTACCTTGGCCACCGCACGTTCGGTGCGGCGGCAGGCCCAGGCGCTCCTGGGCGGCCATAACAAGCGGCAGCGAGGACGCAGGCCGGCCATCAGCTGGCCCAGCCCAAGGGAGGTAAGCACCCGCCGGGCCCCACGCGTGCCAGCAACCCTCCCTGCACCCGCCGCTGCTCCGCTAGCCTTACCTTGGCCACCGTACGTTCGGTGTGGCGGCAGGCCCAGGCGCTCCTGGGCGGCCATGGCAAGCGGCAGCGAGGACGCAGGCCGATCACCGGCTAGGCCACCAGCTGGCCCAGCCCAAGGGAGGTAAGCACCCGCCGGGCCCCACGTGCGCCAGCAACCCTCCCTGCGCCCGCCAGCCTCCCACCTCCCATCCCTGGCCCTCTTTTACTTACATTTAGGAGTTGCTCAGCAGGGAGGGGTGGAAACGTCCAGAAAGCTCACCTTAGCTGCAGACAACTTGCAGCACCATTTGCAGACTAGGACTTTTGGCGGGCTCAGCAGGGCAGAGACAGCCTGGACAATTCCTATTGGCTTTTGAAAGCCAATAGAATTAGACTCTTTTAAAGAGAGTCTATTCTATTGGCTTTCAAAAGCCAATAGATTCTATTGGCTTTCGAACGCCAATAGAATAGAGTCTCTTTAATAGAGTCTATTCTATTGGCTTTCAAAAGCCAATAGAATAAGAGGGAGTAGCACAGCTAAGGAAAAGGGGGAAAATGGCGGGGAAAAAATGGCGGACTGCGTTGTTTGGCGACCCCTGTGAAATGGTCGTTCGACCCCAAATGGGGTCGCGACCCACAGGTTGAGAACCGCTGATTTAGACCTTGAAGCAACACATATATATTTTCACACCCAAAACCAGACTGCTGGTGAAATATGATTCAGAATCCAAACAATTTAAAGGCAGTATGGTTAAATACAGTATATGCAGAAATGGAATGCAGTGATAAAGAGATGGAACAATGGAAATTTCAATGGAAGAACATTACATTTATTCCAAACATTATATTCAGAAAAAATAGTATGTTTTAATGTTGGTATACTATCTCCATTCTGATTGCTAAAATGTTTAATTTATTTTTAAATAATTGCTGGAAAGGTAATAAGCAGATGGGATAATTTTTTTTCATATTTGATGGCAATGTTATAAAATTCAACCATTCTGAAAAAATGATTCATGCTAGTTTGAAGGAAATTTTGAAAGATGAATTCCCATTTCAGTCTATAATATTTTTACAGGTAGTCCTCAAGTTATGATGACAATTGGGACTGGTATTTCTGTTGCAAAGTGATGCTTTCTTAAAATGTGACATCATGTGACAACACCTAGCAAAGGCAATAAGGACCATGTGGGTCATTGATCAAGGACCTCATGTGAACAGGACTTCCGACTTCCTTCAGCTTCCCTGTTGACTTTGCTAGCAAGAAATGTTGAAAATTGTGATCACATGACCATGGCTCGCATCTTCACTTAAGTGTCCAGATATAAAATAATCCTGTTCTACAATAAAGAACCTTCAGACAAAATAGCTTTTTAAAATAAAAATGTTTTAGTGGGCACCCAAAGATAAGAGATCCTTGTTGTACTCATTTGCTCAAGATAACCCAGAAGTGGAACTCCTGCAGAAAATGTGCAATCCATTTCTGGAAGCTCTAATGCTATTCTAGTGATTTTTCATTTTGCACTGTGTTACACATTGAATGTTGACAGTTCTGAATATATAGCAAAAATTAAGTGTTAATATTATTAGAAATAGTTTATTTAAAAAAATGTGATTCCAATAATATACACAATAATAAGCTACAGGTTAAATAACAGGTTATATTAAAGATTTTTATTTAGGAATCAATATAATTTAGGAAGTAAATTGTACATGGATTATGCCAATCTGGCTTGAAACATAAGACTATAAAAGCATGAAAATATTTCATGTACACAAGTTACATAAATACAGTTAATGTTTCTCCATTTAAATGTAAAACATGTTATTGTTTAAAATTAATAACAATGAAGTACTTTGTAAAACAAAAAGCAGCAACTATAACAAACATCAAACACACATTACAACAAACGTTTAAGTAAATATTACACTTTTCAAAAATGTAATCAATAGCCAAACACAGTTATTGCATTCAGCTCAAAATATCAAAGTGATTTTATCTTTGAACTTTTAATTCTAAAGCTTAAAAACAATGTATACTCTCTAGAGCTAGGGAAAAAATATTAATGTAAAAGTTTAAAGGATAATTTGAAGCCAAATTTCTTTCCAAACAATATTTATTACTTAAATAACTTAAAAGAATATTTATAATGAATCAGGCCTATCGCCATTTAAAAAAAACATCTATGAAGTAAAGAACCAGATAACTTAAAAAGTAGAAATGTTTCTTCAAAACAAAAATGAAAAACCTGACAAGATAAAGAGGGTCTGGAAAATAGGACTTAAAATCCAAACTGAGTTCAGTCTTTGTTTAAGAGTTAATAATCTCCATCCCTGTTCCAGTGTTAAAACAGTATGACTGGATTCTGTAACTAGAAACATAAATAATACTAGATGGAAGTGTGTTAGTCTTTTCGAACTCTTCGTTTACGTACTGATTTTGCAGGTCCATCAACAGACCCAGTGCTTTCATCTGCTTCTCTCATCTGGTGGGGGAGGAAAATATAAAAGAGAGTTGTCAAAATAAGTTATGGTTCATTATTATCCATCTTGGTTACAACTAAGTATTAAGTTTACTTTTGAAAATATTAATGTTTTTATTTCTTAGAGCATTAAGAAAATCAATAATTACTTTGCATTTATAAATATGGCTTGCTTATGATTCTTTTAAGTATAACTTGTACTACTTATAGAAAGGATGGGGTTTGGAACCCCGAGAGGTGGCATGCTGCAGGCACAAGCCAAAAATTCCGGAAATTGGCCAAATTAAGGCTCTTTTTAAAGGGGTGTTTTAATAAATTTTTAGGGGGAACGCGGGAGGTTGGGAGGGGGGAGGATCACCTTAGGTCAGG
>NW_015386242.1:283408-294148 GCF_001527695.2 Protobothrops mucrosquamatus | reverse complement strand
TAGGGTGAGTTTTAAATAGGGACAATTTTTAACGATTTTAAAGAGCCACAGCTACCAATATTTGGGTTTTAATTGGTTTTTAGTAGGGGAAATTTTTTGTATGATGTTTTAATACGCTGTGAGCCGCCCTGAGTCCCATGGGGAGAAGGGCGGCATATAAATCCTGTTAAATAAATAAATAAATAAATAAATAAATAAAGAAGGGGACAACCAAAATATAGGATACTTACTGAATCCAACATATTTAAGTCAATATGGAAAGGTGATTTTTTTTCCCATATTGACTTAACATATCTACTTTCTAGTGTATTTAGATCCTAATATAGTCTAAATTCACTAGAATTCTACTATCTCAGGAAACAATTACGTCAGTTAGAAAGTTATGGAATGGAATGTCAAATAAAAAAAGATTTGATCCTTTTTCCCATGCTAAATTAACTTTCTGGAAAACCCATCTTTAAAAAATTGGGAAAAGATAGTGATATGGAAAAATTGGATGGAAGCAAGTACATGGACCAATTGATAGATAATAATGATTTTTTAACATATGCTGTATTACAAAATATATCAAATGTAACCCAATGGCAATATTTACATATTTACAGTTACATTTGTTAACAATATTGTTAGCCTTTTCATCTGAGATACTAGAACACCTGGTTAAATCTTTTAGCATAGTTAGCTAGCTAGCTATCATCAATAAATCAAATTGATATGCAGATGCTGAGAAATGAGTGCAATAAAGAATTAAGTTATGCAATTATATATAGCTTAAATAATGGGACAGTATCTTAACTTCTACAACAACTGCGCCAACAGTATCTCTAATTATGATTTACTGTATATAGTACAAAAAATATTTAGAATTTATTGGACTCCATTACATTTGAACAAAAAAATATTGTTTAAGGCAGCTTAAGATAATAAGATAATGCTTCTTTACTGTATATATTTTTACAATGTCCTATATTTAACAAGTTTGGGGAGAATGTAGTGGACTATATAAACATGACTGTGTCAAAAGCTAAACTGTTTAGAGAATAATATTCTCCTGAACTATATATCTGGTACTTGGAATTTGATAACTGGATTTTGACAACTATATATCTAGCACTTGGATTCTAACAACATAAACGGATTCTCTGTGTCCTTACTATGGGTGAAAAACTGATATTGCAATATATGAAAAATAAATGTATGGCTCCATTTACTCAACGCATTGAAGACCTGACTGCACTTACTACTTTTGAACAAATTGCATACAGACTTAAATTTTGTATGGGCAACTATAATGAAATATAAAAGTCAGGGGTGCTTTTCTAGATCTAGCATATTTCTGCTTTTCATTTTATTCTATTTATACCTTAAAGAGAGTTGGCGGAACTAAAACATTTTACATTTCTGTAATTCTAGTAAGCCTCACCTCATCCTCTTCTGAGTGAGATTTATTATCCTCTTCCTCTTGACTTCTTTCAGCAGTGTCATTTTCTTCTTCATAATCATCATCTTCACCACCTTCATATTCCAAGAGACAGTAATTATTAAATTTAGTACAGTAACGATGAAAAATATAGCAAGGATACATAGATTGTCTGATAAATAAATAACTACAATGAGTTCTCAGGCCAGATTGGTAAAGTGGTTAAAGCACTAGGCTAGAAACCCAAGAAACCGTGAGTCCTAGTTCCACCTTAGACACAAAACCATCTGAGTTCCTTTAGGCCAGTCACTCTTTACAAGCCCTAGAAAGGAGGCAATGGCAAACTACTTTCAAAATCTTCCCAAGAAAACTGCAAGGATTTGTACAGGCAGTTTCAACTGTCAACTCTGAGTCAAAGGTACACACACAAAAAGGATGAATCTTTAATGTATACAGTAATACAGTCTGTCAATTAACAGATTACATAATTATTCAATCTCACATTCATATTACTCAAATTTTGTAACTAATTTTATCTCAATCAACTTTTTTGTCATTCTGCATTTGGGTCATAATAGCACTTGGAGAGAACCTGAAATGGGTATTTATCGGATGAATAGAGCAAATTGAATGCATGTCCATCCTTTCCTCTCCCTTTATGATGCTGATGACTTCCTGACATTACAGTGGCTATGGATAGGGCCATTCCTCTCCTTTCCTTCTTACTATGCTTTCTCCTGCTAAGGAACACTTCAGACTTGTTTTATTTTTTTCTCCTTCTCTTATACTTTTAGAAAAAACATACTTTGGTCCATATGCAGAATAGCTCCACATTGTTTCATTACACAGACCAAAACATATATTCCAGATGGAATGCATGGAGCAGTTCATATACAGAACATCTGAATATCTTCAAATAACCACATCGGAAATGGACTAGTGGGATTACGGATTTTATTGAGGAACTCTGGATGTGTATTAAAGGGTGACATAGACTATATATAGTAAGTATGGAATATTTAAGAATAATTTTCCAGCTTGGAGTATGTTTCAAGTGGTTCAGCAACTAATGTGAACTACAATTTTGCCAGTTTATCACAGTTTCAAATAAATATTATCAAAATCTCTTACCTCCTTCACCAATATTTTCACTGATTTTTTTTATTTCATCCTTTTCTGATATCTCTTGTTCTAGTTCTCCTTTTGTAATTGGCTTAGCTAAATCAGTTTTTTTGTAGTCTATATCTTCATCCATTTTCTAAAATAGAAGGATTAATTATCTGATATTCAGACTTAATTTTTTCAAAACATTACAAAGCAGTTGAATGTCCCATGCTTGCCCATTTCCTTTCCTTCTTTCTTTCTCCCACTACAATATATTTCTAAACATATTTTGAGCCAAGAACCGATCAAACAAATTACTGATTTTTATAATAAAAATGAGATAGATACCTTGGATGGCCAGCAGAACAATATGCCCATTCCTATAGGTAGTGCCAGCGTTAAGATATAAATTATCCAAAGCCACGGGCGCTCTTCTGCAGCAGTTACCAACTGGCTGAACATACCAGGCTAAAAAAGCAAAGGTCATGCACTTATTTTAGAGCTCAAGCTTCATGGAATTTTCTTCAATACATTATTTTTTTTTTCAAAAATGTTGATCAATCCATGCGCTATATCAATTATAAGCAAGAGTGTTAATATGAAAGAAACATCTGAACATAAAGAAGCCACTATCTTAATTATGTTATATCTCAAATCAACAAAAATTGGTGGATCACACATCTGGAGGAAAAAAATATAGTCATTTGCTTCATGAAACGAGAATGTTAGTGATTGAGGTAACTAATATTTAAAAATAAAGTTTTGTTCTCAAACAGATTTTATCATAATCCAAGAATTGATAATATAATGTTGTATTTTCTAAACAAGAATTCCTCTCTATTACATTTTTTTTAATATTCTTTGACCATTCTTCTCATGCTAAAATCAGGCTACAAAATATGCTAAGAAAGGAAGGGTCTGCCTATTATTAACATCTCTTCTGAAATTTCTCCCAAAGTCATTGGTATGAAGTCAGTTATATATTTACAACTAATACATATATACATACATGGATTCACAAGTGGCAGCTGTATTTAAAGGGCTTTTGCACAGAAATATCTTATGCACCACTTGCAACCATTCCTTGATTGAAAAGTCATGCTCACAATTACTGATGTTATAGTTAGTTTCCATTCAGTTTATACTAGCACATTCTATATAGGCTGTTCCTTGGAAAGCATTTGGAAACTACATTTCATACAAAATATGACAGCAGAGGCAGTGGTAGGTGTTTTTCATTATATTTGGGTGACAACTGCACTGATTCCCATTGACTTCTGAGTGCATTCCAAAGCTACCTTCAAAATCATACATGGTTCTGAACTAGGTATCTGAGTGACCACCTTCTATATTTGTCCTGTGACAAGATGGGCAGCAAGCAAATTTAATAAATAAATAACAACATTCATCTACTATCCAATCAAATTGAATAGGGGAAGCTTCCTCCAGGTCCTATATATTTGTGAACACCATCTAATGGGACTTAGAAAATGGGAATTTTCAATCTCTGCCCAAATGTTTTGGAGCTCTATCCTTACACTCCTCACTCATGGGTCTTTAGGAATAGTAGCAAGAAAGAGAGTACATAAATAAATAAGAGATGGGAGGGCAAAGGAAACAAAGCCCTTCACCGTATTGAAATCTTTTAGCATCACAAACCTATTCAAGAAATATTTGTCATTAACTCCTGAAATTATTTAACTAGGATATCAACTTTTTTTTTCTTCAAAAGTATACAACACTCAATCTCTTGATCCACTAGATTTGTACTGCATAAATGGCATGATGTAACGGGACTGTTCAAATGGGTATTATTATATTCAAATGATGATTATTGATATTGTGAGCATATGTATAAATCAAACTAGACAGAAGACCTGGCCATGAAGACAAAAACTTGCCCAAATCTCAATAAATTTGTTTACTATGTTAAAAAACATCAAATGACATTTTAAGCGCCTTGTGTAAAAGTAAACAAAGCATAAAAGCAAGATTCTAAGGTTAATATAATCAAACTCATCCATTTCTCATCCTTGGGCAATCAGAATGATTGATTAGGAAATCATTATTAGTAAATGAATACAAAACATTGAGCATAATCAACATAATAAATAACATAACACATTAAAAATTAAGTATCATTGGAATTTTGAAATGGTATGCATTTCAGAACTTTTTTGCAGCAACTGTATGTATTTGAGACAAAAATATAATCAATTCTCACTTCGTTGGCACTTGCAATCAATTTTTTAAAGCCCCAGCCATCTGCTGCCCATCGATCAGCAACTTCTTTGTCTGAACATATTATGAAGTTATCAAAGTAAATATTAGATGTCATAGACCAGAGTTCTAAACCCATAGCATCAACAGTAGTCATCTGAAAAGGATGAGTATCTTCAAAATAGTCAGGATTAGGAATTTTCTGAGGACTCCATATACCCTGTAAGAGGAAAATAATAGAATCCATTTGAAAGAAGAAAAACATTAATAACCTAATATGACAGATAGAAGGTTGGCAACCATTCAAAAATGAAGCTTCCCATTATTTTAGAGTGAATTCTAAAGGTACAGATAAATCAAAAGTATTTTTACATAATCCAGCCTCTGGTTCCCATTGATGAATTCAGTCTGTAATATTTTATGGATTGGAAAAGAGCGCTTAGTGCATCAATTAAACTAAAATATTAACCTGTCCCTGAATTGTATTTGTGGCACAATATGAATAAGTTATTTCTCTGTATATTTAGTCCTTTTTTCCTTTCTTTATGGCATGAGTAAATGAGGCAGTATAATTAACCCCAGCACAAATTTCTAAACTTATGAAATTGAAAACAATGGTTTATTAGAATTCTTCTCATTTGATTTTTTTGCACAGCAAAAGAAAGAATAAAAAATCAAAAACTAAGTTGAAGTTTGCTCATCCAAACAAGGCCACCGTCAATTGGTTTAATGATAAGAAGAAATATCTTACTGACGTAGATAGCTGCTTGTGTTAAAGATTTTTATATTTCATTTGGAGTAATACTGTAATTCATACATCATGGTCCAGGATCTTTTAAAGCAGTGGGTATTATTTCCCATTATGTTGCAAATGTCAAAAATAAAATTAAATAAACTAGATTTTATAATAATTGGACATTGTGAAATTTTAATTTTGACCCAACAGTACCATATACAGATGCTATAGATCAGGGGTATCAAACTGCCGGCCTGCGGGTCAGATGCGTCACGCAGAAGCCGCGCCCATCCTATTGCCAGCAATGGCAAAACAGTCCCGATATGTTGCACGTCACGTGACGTCGCGAGTTTGACATGTCTGCTATAGATGCTACTTTGCCAATTTTCTAGAATATAAGTCCTCTTGTGCTTTCAAATAAGTCTACACTCTAGTCTATGGAAGTGTCTAAGGTAATTTGTCTAGGTTGAGATAAATGGAAATCTTTTCGATAATTCTGGACAGAAAAAAAGGTCCATAAACCTAGATCACTCACTTTAGAGGAAAACTAACAAATTAATAGAGTAGATAGATACCTCTAAGAGTTATTACCAGCACTTCTTCGAAGAACCTACTCTTCGCAAAAGTTTCATAAAACCAAGGAAGTCCAGTTGCCTTTTGAAAAAAGCACCTTTGAGACAATTATCACATTTGTTCACCATTTTGTATTTTATATATTGGGTTATTTTTTAATACTTTTTTTCCTATTTATTGTTTGTTTTTGTTGCACAGTATCCTCAGTTTCATTGGGTTTTTGTTGGGAAGCACTATAAATCCATTAAATAAATATATAATAAAATGTATATGAAAATTTTATTAGTAAATACAAGCAGCTTTACTGAATCCAAATAAAGATCAAAAGTCATCAACTTTAAGATTTTTTCTTTGTTTTCAAACAGATAACACAGTGCACTTTTAATCTTCCACTTCTATTTTTTATTACATATATCAACATCTAACTCAATTTTCCCAATGCTATTCTATATATTTCTTATATAGCTGATATGAAGCATATACACACAAAACAAAGTTACAAGCAGAATTGGGGTAAATTTCATAAGAATAACAGTTCTTGGAATAACTGTATGAAGGGCAGTGAGATATCTGAAGCAGTCCACTGATGACAAACTGTTTAGTGAGATAAGAATGATGATTATTGAAATGGCAGCGATTTATGACAGTTGTGAAAGCATGAAATAAATCACCTTAAAAGAGGGCATGGCCGATTAGATGTTGGTACAGAAATACAATCTGTTGCAAGTATCATATGTATAAAATTGACATCAATCCACAAACAGAATCTAATATGACCAGCATACATTTTAACTTCTGGTTCTCCTACCATGCAATGATGATGTGAGATTTGCATTTTAGTAACGGAACAGTTAAAAAGGTCCATTATAATTCCCAACAAAATATATAGTAATCAACATAATATATAACAATTGTTGCTATTACCTGATAGTTCGGATTTTCTATCATTGGAGGCTTCCATTTTCCTTTATAGTTTGGATTGTTCATCATGGGGTGTGCCCATACCCCACAACCAGGTGCAGCTTCACATTTTGGATTAGGAATCTGTGGAGCTTCCCACTCCCCATCCATTTCTTCATCCCTGTAAAACAGATAAATGTATCTATTCAAAAAACATTTTTTTAAAAAAAGGATGGAACTTTACCTCCGAGACCGCCTTCTGCCACAGATTACCTCCCACCGGCCGATACGCTCCCACAGAGAGGCCCTCCTCAGGGTGCCGTCAACCAGACAGTGTCGGCTGGCGACCCCCAGGGGGAGAGCCTTCTCTGTCGGAGCACCCACCCTCTGGAACGAGCTGCCCCAGAGATCCGGGTGATTCCGGATCTCCCCTCCTTCCGCCGCGCCCTCAAGACTTGGTTGTTTCAGCGGGAAGGACTGGCCTAGGGGTATTTTAAATTGGTTTTAACTAAATTTTAGTTAGAAGCGGCCTATTTAAATATTTATTTTTAATCATTTTCTTAAATTTTGTATTGTATTGTATTGGTTGTTTTTAAACTGGCTGTAAGCCGCCCTGAGTCCTCCGGGAGAAGGGCGGGGTATAAATATAATAAAATTCAAAAAAAAAATTCAAATTCAAATAACAAAAACATGCCTTCCCTTCTCTCTGTTTAAACAGCTGAAGACATAACTCAAAAGTTAATAAAAAAAAGATAAAGATAAAGGTTTCTCCTGTCCAACTCTTGGGAGTGGTGCCCATCTCCATTTCTTAGCCTATGGAGCCAGCATTATCCAAAGATATTTCTGTGGTCATGTGACCAGCATGACCATGCCAAGGGCCATGGAACGCTGTTATCTTCCCACCAAACTGATGCCTATTTATCTACTTATATTTGCATGCTTTTGAACTGCTAGGTGGGCAATTCAAAATATAATAGTGACACATAAAATATGTCAGTTTTCTCTAAGTTGACTTCTTGCAATCAAACTCTTGCATCCTGCTAGAGCAGACATGTGAAACACAAGGCCCGTGGGCCAGATCTGGCCCAATACGTGGTTCCGTCCGGCCTGGGGACCTGCTCTGAAAAGAGCGAAGGACTGGCCCGCCGCCCCTCGGCCTGGCCCGGCCCAGGCCGACTGGGCACTGATCTACAACCTGATCTACAACTTTGATGGTTGCGTCCATCAAAGCCAGAATGTGCTCAGCCTTAAATCCATGGGGAAGCCCCGCTCCGCTCCCTGGGTGCGCACACAAGTGGAGTCTGGTGTCTCTCTGGAGAGAGAATAAAAAGCTCTCCATCCTCTTGGCTTGTCTCTCCGGAAAAGAGAAAATAAAATCTTCTTCCCCCAGTCAATCTCCTCTTCCCCTTTAAAAATCCCTCCCCAAGAGCCCTGCCCCGCCACCAGCCACCGCAGAGGCTGCCGGAGCTCCCAATCTCTCTGCCGAATCTGCAGAGCTCTGGCAAAGCCTCCCAGCCAGCACCGATCCCAGCCAGCGCCAATCCCCTCCCAACTCTCCTCTCCACTATACTTTCTTCCTTCTCTCCTTCTCATCTCCTTCCTTCCTCCACGCTCAGGAAGGGGTGATGGGAGGGGGAGAGATTGCCAGCGCTGTCATGTTGCTGCCGGTCTTGCTATCACGCGTGGGGAGAGTCTGTCCCAGTGAAAGAAAAGCCTCATGGCTGCGAGGCTAGCGGTACTGGTGGGAGGGGGGATTGCGCTGATCTACAACCTGGTTGTGTCCATCAAAGCCAGAATGTGCTCAGCCTTAAATCCATGGGGCAGCCCCGCCCCCTGGTGTGCACACAAGTGGAGTCCGGCATCCCTGCTGGCTGTCTTGCCCTGCAGGCTGACTTCACCCAGGATGCCGGTGCTGGCCGTCTTCTGTGTGCACACCCGGGGGTAGGACAGAGGTGGCGGGGCAGCTCCTTGCTGGTTCCAGTGGATCTTAGGCTGAGCGTGTTCTGGCTTTGATGGACGCAACCAGGTTGTAGATCAGCACCACTCCCTCCCCACCAGCACCTCCAGCCTCGCAGCCATGAGGTATCCCTTTCAATGGGATCGCCCCCGCCCGCCCACATGGTATAAGAATGGCCGGAAGCAGCATGTTAATGCTGGCAATCTCTCCCCCTCCCATCACCCCTTCCTGAGCGTGGGGGAAGGAAAGAGATGAGAAGGCGAAGGAAGGAATGGAGGGAGGGAGGGAGGAAGGGAGGGAAGGAGGAAGGAAGGGAGCAACGGAGGGTGGGAGGAATGGAGGATGGGAGGGAGGGAAAAAAGGGAGAGGAAGGAAGGAACAGAGGGAAGAATGAACGGAGGGTGGGAGGGAGGAAGGAACAGGAAGGGAGGGAGGGAGGGAAAAAGGGAGGGAGGAAGGAACAGGGAGGAAAGCACGGAGAGTGGGAGGGAGGGAGGAAGGGAAGAAGGAAGGAACAGAGGGAGGAAGGAATGAAGGGTGGGAGGGAGGAAGGAAGGAAGGAAGGAACGGAGGAAGGAAGGGACAGAGGGAAAAGGGGAGGGTGGAAGGAAGGAACAGAGGAAGAAAGGGAGGGTGGGAGGGAGGGTGGGAAAAAGGGAGGAAGGAACGGAGGGTGGGAGTGAGGAAGGGAGGGAGGAACAGAGGAAGGAAGGGAGGAACAGAGGAAGGAAGGGAGGGTGAGTGGGAGGGACCATGTCCCGGCGCTCGCCCTGGTCCCACCCTCCTCTGCCGGAGACCCTCATATCTGCCCCAGTCCTGCCCAGGCCCCCCTGAAGTGAGTGATGTCAAGATGGCCACGCCCACCCAGTAGGTCACGCCACCCCAGCCACGCCCACCCAGTAGGCTGTGCCCATCTCGGCCACACCCGCCCGGCCCCCTGAGGGGAACCACAATGCTAATGTGGCCCTCAATGAAATTGAGTTTGACATCCCTGTGCTAGAGGTTTTAGTGTTTTCACTTATTCATTACTGCAACATATTGAAAGAGAGAATGCAGATGTTTTTCTTACATCTCTTAAGGTTTTTACTTCAATGAAATGTATAGTGCAATTATTAAATGTTTCAATTACATGTGATCTATGAATCAATGGATCACATGCTACAGATATATGTTTAAGATTCAATTCTTAATAGATCAGTTAAAATAATTTCTAATTAGCATATAGTGAAAATATCATTTTAAGAAAGCTTAAAACCCCATTTTTAATCCAAACCTTTCTGAGTTGGTTTTAGAATCTTGCCTGAGCTTCCAAGTGGTATTATGGTTGACATTAAATTCTGGAGCAATATGCTAGCTTTTCTAAAGTTCTCCTTTCTGCCATAAAATTAGGTAAACAACATTTCAAGTAAATAAATAAACTCTTAACATTTTCTAATGCACAATGTTGAGAACTATTGCTCTTATTTGATATATTAATTTTCATACCTTAAAAGATTCAATTTTCAGTTTCTGAACTAAACTTAATAATCAGTTTTTACATATTTAAATACAATATAAAGCAACTAAAGCCAGCCAATAAAGCAAAAGATAAACACAATTAAAAAACTTACAGATTCCTAAATAAATATCTTCAATCTAATCTGTTACAGTAATAATTACCAGTCTTCTGGTTTTTCTGCATTTGGATCTGGAATGTATTCAGGTTCATTATCAAGCCATCCTTCAGGTTTAACAGCATCAGGATCTTCTATGTTTGGAGGCTCCTCTTCATTCCTTAAAATTACAAACCAATTTTATCACAAAATACATAAAAGAGCAGCAAGATACTTT
>NW_015386242.1:248938-282791 GCF_001527695.2 Protobothrops mucrosquamatus | reverse complement strand
CAATCTAATCTGTTACAGTAATAATTACCAGTCTTCTGGTTTTTCTGCATTTGGATCTGGAATGTATTCAGGTTCATTATCAAGCCATCCTTCAGGTTTAACAGCATCAGGATCTTCTATGTTTGGAGGCTCCTCTTCATTCCTTAAAATTACAAACCAATTTTATCACAAAATACATAAAAGAGCAGCAAGATACTTTCATAATATGAGTACATTTGTTCCTCCAGAAAAAAGGTATGGATATGAAATATATTTTTCTATATTTGCATAATAATATTTTATATATTTTAAGTCCTTTTATTATAGAAGTGAGTCAAAAGAATACTGCTACCCCAATATTACAACTGCAAATCTTTGCATGTGGACAAACATGCAGTCTTATTAAAGACTGTTAATCTAGGCTTTCTTTATTTTGCTAAAAAGCACTAAGTGAAAGCCTTGGTTGATCAACAATGATGATAAGTAGAGAATATTATTTGTAAGCATAGCTGCTGATAACTATGGCATTTAGAATATTGCTGTATGTAGGTAGATAGGTAAGTAGGTAGGCTAAAAATCCACTTATATGTAAATGAGAGACAGTAGTAAACCATCAAAAGGGGGAGGAGTTAGCAATTATATATACTCTTTACCAGTCATCTGGCTTTACAGCATCAGGATCAGGTATTTTAGGTCTCTCATCCCAATCTTCAGGCTTCTTATCATTAGGATCTTCTATTTCTTTTGGTGGGTTTATAGGTGGAATCATGTCTTCTAGGAGATTTCCCTTGCTGACAACTGCTTGGTCAATTAATACTTCAAAAGTATTATCAGGTTTCAGCACTAAAATATAGTAAGTTAATATATTAAATGAAGGAGAAATTATAAAAATATTTTTTATAATCCTTAAATATTTATTAGAAATAGTTTCAGTTTATGGTTTTCAATTTGAACCATATAATCAACCTGAAAATTATGCCAGTTCTGAACCAAATAAGGTTAGAAATAGCTATCTCAGTACTCCCTTAATTCTTTGTTAGCAATCCAAATTTTGAAAAACACATATGATGTCGCAGTTAAGCGACTGCTGCCTGTGGATGGCTCTGGATTGAGCTGATGCAGGCAAAAGACTTCTCTCTCTCCCATATTTAGGCTGACAGGGTGTTCAAAAAGCACTCATCCTCTTNAATTTGCTTAAAACCAATTTAATTTGAAATCTCTGGTTTAGCTATATGTGATTATAAAAATGTATTCTTAAAATATATTTTGTATTTGTTTTAAATAGTTTTTTCATTTCAAAACTGCCATCTTTGTTCTTTTAAAAGATATTTCTTTCCGTTTTATTATTCTTTAAAAACATAACACTGAACCTCATACAGAACATTTTTATCCCTATTTATTCAGATGTTATAACATATTATGTCAGTGCACCTTGCTCTATATGAAGAATTCTTAGGATTCCACTTTATTTACAAATGCAAACAAATTCATATACATTCTATTGATATAATCCTCCAAACTTCTCAATTTCTATTAAACTGTCATCTTGTATAAAATGCAAAGATCCATATATGATCAATTATCTGAAAATAAAATGATTTTGGTCAATATTAGAATGTACCTAGGATAAGCTTCAATTCACTTTAAAGTAATCTTAATTATCCTATGCAGCAACATCATTTAATCTGAGGGGAACTATAAAACAGGATTAATGCTGGCAAGTAAACAATCAATATTTTCCTAAAGATTCTTACCAACTTGAAACATAATTGAGAATTATGGGAGTTGTAATCCAACAATGTAGGCCCTACATTGTAGGGCATCAGATTGAATAAACCAATGCTTTAGATTTTAACCCATATAAAAGCCCTAATCTACAAAGCAAATTTAAGTAGAATTGTAGACTTCTGGCGCTCTGAATTGCAACATCCTTTTATTTGCAAAATTCCAATACCCTCTAAGTTCTGCCATGAGAACATGAGCCCCACTGCTTTCATTAGTAACTGTAAGAAAACTTATCTTCAAGTATAAGAATTCCTCTAATTTTCATTAGAAAACTGAGATAAGGAAGTATCTAAAGTTCCCAGTTTTCTAGAGCAGGGCTTTTCAACCTTTTCACCCATTGTACCACTTTTAGGATATGCCAATATCCGAGTACCACCAGTCGCCTAGCAAGGTGTCAAAAACGTGATGACCCCCCCAAAAGGAAAAAAGTGATAAAGTACAGGTAGTCCTCGACTTACAACAGTTCGCTTAGTGACTGTTCGAAGTTACAATGGCATTGAAAAAAGTGCCCCCCAAGCCACAGCCGAGCAAGACACCTGCCTGCCCGCCCGGCGACGCTCTTCCTCCTGTCCAAGGTTTTCATTGTTGTGAGCATTTCTGTTGAGGATTGGCAGCGGGGTTGGGATGGTGTTTGGTTTTTATTCCCCCGTCTGCTGGGTGGTTGCAGCAGGTTTTGGTCACATGACCCTGAGACACTGTGACCGTCATAAATATGAATTAGTTGCCAAGCATCTGAATGTAAATCACAAGACCCTGGAGATGCTGCAACATTCCAGCTGATCGATGCTTCTTCTGGGCTCAGCAGAAGTGCCAGGATCAGTGCTGCTTTCCAGCTGATTGGTGCTTCTTCAGGGCTCAGCAGAAGCACCAGGATCAGTGCCGAGTTCCAGCTGGAGCCTGGCGCTGATCCTGGCACTTCCACTGAGCCCTGACAGTCCCGAAGAAGCGCCGATCAGCTGGAAAGTGGCACTGATCCTGGCGTTTCCGCTGAGCCCTGACAGCCCTGCAGCTCCAGCCATCTCTCGCTCAGGCTTGTGCGGTGCTGCCACCAGTTCAGCTCATTCCCCTCCCCCGCTACTTTTCTAGGATGGTCGCGTACCACCTGCCAGGTGCCAATGTACCACAGGTGGTACCCGTACCACTGGTTGAAAAGCCCTGTTCTAAAGTTAGCAGTGCTTTCCTTTATACACACCTGCTACTATGGTTATAATGAGCATTTTCCTATAGCATTAAGTGTAAAAAGGCAAATGACATTGTTGAAACAAAGAGGTCTATTTCCTTTAGGTTTTCTCTGAAGTCTTTGTCCTATTCTTCAAACATTCATAGCAATATTAAATTGTTACCACAGAAGCGGAGTATTCCCACAATGACCAAATGAAAATTAATAGTTCTCTAAAATGGAGATCATATGCATGTATTTTAAATATATGCTTGTGCTTTAGTATTTCCATTCTATCTTATTTTTCTAAATTTAGGAATGTAAAAAAAATACCAAGGGTATATAGATGGGTCTTCTTGTCAGTATAAATTTTTTTCAGATCTACGTCAGGTCGTTTGGCATGCTTTTCCTCATAATCCCCAGTCTTAGGATGTTTATGTCTAAAGATAAAGTGTAGTTTATAGTCTTCTCCACATTTATCTGGCCCAAACATAATTGTGTATGATGTTTTATCATAGAAGTATTCCTGCAGGATAAAAATGAATACAATATTTTGTTTGTAACAAAAAATATTTTGCAACAAAAAACACTAGCACTAGTTAGAGCTTGATATCTCCTTATTTTAAATGATATTTAAAAGAATATTTTTAGAAATTAGTAGCATTTCTTTAGTTGTAATTCATAACACATAACATGGAAAAAACAATATATGATTGATAATTAATGTTCAGAGTGAGACCTAAAAAGATAATTATTTGACTTTCTGTGCATAGGAATTTCCTGCTGCTTCCTCTTCCAAAAATAGGGCTCTTGCAAAAAAAAAAATGTGGTTGAAAATCAGCCAAATGTATATAGCAGCAAGCAGAAAATAATTTTATCTGGTTCTAGAGATTTAAAACTAACCTTCCAATGAAGACTTCCAAGGCTCATTATGTGAGCAAAATAACTCACTCAAAAATGAATAAAACAAGACCAAGGTTCTAATGGGGGAAGAAACTGGCAAGATTGAGTCTGAAAACATACGCTACAGAAAATTAGATTCCCCCAGTGCCTCCCTACAAGAGGAGAAGTTGGCCAACATCTTAGAATGTTTGTGAATGCTTCATTCTAAGTCCCCTTCTTCCCAGTCCCATGACCCAGAGGAGAACAAATGGAACTTGTTTCATGCTTCCTAATGCAGCAGTCTCCAACCTTTCTGGCTTTGCAGGCAAGTGTGTGGGGAGAGGGAATGATTCCATGCAAGTGGCAGGTGAGCGCACATGCTTGCCCACTTTCACAGTCTAATTCTGAATGGACCGCAGCCCAGTGGTTGGGGACCCCTATCCTAATGCACACACGTGTGTGCTCACCCGCCATTTTCACAGTCTAATTCTGAATGGACCGCAGCCCAGTGGTTGGGGACCCCTGTCCTAATGCACATATACATTCAGAGATGCAATACAAGTACAGAACATAAACATAGAGAAACAACAGGTTTACATTACTACCCAGAAAAAATACATATCTCTTCCTTATGGCCACTGCTAATAAAGTACTGGAAAGAATTTCAGAAGCCATGCTTAACATGCTTTCTTTGTTATAATTATATAACATATCAACATATGGCAATTAATTTAAATATTAATATATTAATGGATTAAAATTAGAGCTCCTGTATTTTCAAATCCTAACTGAAATTTTGGAATAAATTAATACAAAGGTAATAAATTTTAGTTAACAACAGATTATTCGAACTTATCTATGAAGCTCACTAATCTTCAGCCAATTACAATCTTTCACCTTAATTATCCTTTAGAACTATTACAATAATGAAATTGGGATAGGCAATAACAACTATGTACATTGAACTTCTTGGGACACAGGAGGGATACGTCAGATTACTATTTTTCATTTTATTGTGATTTTTTTTTAAACATGCCAGGTGAATAGGATTTTTATATTCTGGATCTTTTTACACACAATTTCAAACCTGCTGATTGGTATCATTTTATCTTTTCAGATTGAATTTAGTTTAGTTTTCTATATTTGTATTATAGTTTTATTTTTCCTTACAAACTACTAAGAATATGACTGAAGGATGAGAGAGAAAAATAGCCATAAGCAGCAAACATTCTAATTAATGAAACATGTATATCAGCTAGTGTATGCTGACTTACTAAAAAATAAAAATAAAAATTGAAGTAAGTTATCTACCATAGGAAGCGGTGCCTATTTGTGTATGAACCTCAGTAATAAAAATTGATTATAACTATTGAAAGTTTGGAAGTTCTCCTTCCAAATACTGCAACATGACTGATCAAATCATCTCTTGCAGTTATTACGTACCAGATCCAAATCGTCACTTTTGGATAGAAGTTTAACATATGCACCACCACAATCAATGCCATCCTGAAAGTTCACTTCATATCTGCATAACAGAAACACATTAATACTCTTTTGCAGATAAATATTAATTAAGTTTCTTTAGCTACCAATTCCCAGCTACTTCAGGCACTGTATTATGCCATTTTGTCAGTTAGTACCTGTTTTTCTCCCTGTGATTGACCTAAAACATCTTTAACTTGTTATGAACATTTAAAGTTATAGATTAATATTGTACTTTTTTACACCAAAATAATTATAGTGCATTTTGAAAACCAGATGCGAGAAGTGGAGGGGCATTATTATTATGGTCCATCGCCCAGTTAGATGTTTAAATTAGATATGGCAATTTTATCCACCTATAGAGTCCTTCTCAAGGACCTGGGATGGGCAAATGTTTTTGGCAGGCAGGTATTGTCGCAAGATATATTATTATTATGGTTGGTTGCACAATCAGCCAGATATTTAGACTGGATTTAGCATTTTATCCACCTATTGAATATTGTGGTTATTATTATCATTATTTCACATGTAAATATATACTTACTGAACAATCAGTGGCTTAATATCAAAAACAAATGGCTTTGTTAACATAGTTGATATTGCATGATGTTTTGCTACTGATTTTAGTATCAATCCTCTGTCACCAGGCACTGTGTTTTCTTTTAATGGTTCTATTTCCCACCTTCCTAAGTGAGATAACAGCAAGAGAAGAGAAAAAAAGTGAAATTTTACAAGCACTAGAAGAAATGTGTACATGTGTGTGTGTGTGTGTGTATGTGTATGTGTCTGCCTGTCTATCTATCTATCTGCAATGGTGGCGCAATGGTTAAAATGCAGTACTGCAGGCTAATTTTGCTCACAGCAGCAGTTTGAGCCTGACCAGCTCAAGGTTGACTCAGCTTCCCATCCTTCTGAAGTTGGTAAAATGAGGACCCAAGATTGTTGGAGGCAATATGCTGACTCTGTGAATCACTTAGAGAGGGCTGTAAAGCACTGTGAAACAGTATATAAGTCTAAATACTATTACTATCTCTAGCTAGCTAGCTAGTATAAAAATAAAAAAATAAGCACTAATGAATACAAATACTATGTGCCAACAACCCATCAGCCAGACAAAGAGTACTTTTTTTCTCTGTAAAATGGAATAGGTAAGTCATCAAAGCTTTCCAGAATCAAAATAAGTATAAGGTTGCTCACAAATCTGTCCATGATTAGGGCCAAAGTTCAATGTCTCTTATATTCAGATTAAGTTACATTTGTACAAAGAGAAAAGCCAGATCTTGTGTATGATCTCCCAAATGTGCCAGACCGTAAGTAAATTGGGTCAAGTCCATTATTGTTATGGCAGCGATGAACTTAGGGCTGTTTCAGATACCCAACCAAGGGGAGGAAAGATTAAGACTCCCAATACTTCCAGTTAGGATAAATCTATTGTCACCTTAGCAACCAGATTGAGCAGTCTTGGCAGGAATGCCACTGTACACTTGGGGGAACAGTACATAAGAAGTCAGCCCAACTAGTCCTTCCAGTCCCCATTTAAAAATAAGCAATTGCATTCAGTAATGATTCTTAATGCCAACAGAATCTCACATATGACCAAAAGAACCCCTCACCCTCTCAGAACTTGCCTAATGTTGATTTGAAATCTGGATGGGTACGTTTATGAAAAAGAGTATTTGTCCTCCTCCTCTGCTGCCCAGGTTTTGACTGTACAGGCCAGATCAGCCCTCTCATCCATAATCAAATCATGGATGAGTAAGGTTTTACTATAGACAAACCTGGCATTAAATAGCAGCAATTCTTGGATTCTAAATAACCTGGAACCTCGTTCCCCGGTATGAAAAATGAGACCTGGAAGGGGAAAAATCATACAACGATGTCAAACCCACTTACCCTAAGTGCAGCCCACTCACCCTCCTCTGCCATATTTTTCTTAGCTCATCATAACCAAGTACCATTTTCTATTTCTGGAGAAGCAATGGTAGACTTAAGATAGCTCTGCAGAGAGCAAAGCCAATGGCTGCAGTAGAAAGAGGAGTTGGTGAAAGAATTGGTTCCTTAGAATTCTTCTTTGGAGCAAGGACAGGCTGGGATTATCCACAAGTGCTTCATACAGAGGGTCCCCGGGAGGAAACCATAAGACAGCAGTCTTCAGTGGGTTTTAGTGCTCTGGGAGTTGGGGGAAAGATCTCACCTAAGTCACACATCAGCATCTTAAAGGAACACTGAGTTCACATCCTTCCTCTCTTAATCATCTTAGGAAACTGCTTGTTAATGGCTTTCTAGAAGTTAAGAAACTTGAGAAAAGGTAGGTTTCATTACAACCAGGTGAATTTCCTTCTTGATGAAAAAGGTTTCATGCACGTTTAAGTACTTTAAAAAGAAAAAAATGAATCAACAGCACAAGATTAGAATGATGATTTTGAAAAGTTATGAACAGATTAATGGGACAGATGAATTAAAGACTATTTCCTATGGGTTGTTTAACTTTTTACAAAAATATAAATGAAGATTTTGAAACTAATTATAAAAAATCCACCCATGGGAAAGTGTTGTTGATTCAAAAGAAAAAAGAAAGAAAACATAGTAAGAGGGAACTTTGAAGGTTGACCAGAGGAAACCAGACAGAGCTAAAGATTACAATTAAAAGAGAGGCAATCTATTAATACAATACAGCAATATTATTTGACTGTGGAAGAATGCAAGGATATTTTGGGAAAATGCACTAAGAAATGGCTCTTGTTTGCTACTACAAAAATAGATTTAAAAGAAGCTACAGAAGAAGTGCAGATTTTATTGGACGAAATAGAGACCGAGGTTGATTTCAATATGGATTCGAAAATAGATTTTAAAATGCCAGACTACAAGAATGATACGTCACGCTGGATTTGCAAATGAAATTGGCTGATATCTTATTAATTAAAGGGAACCATACATAGGAATAATAATAATAAATTAGAAGAGTAACTTGGATAGCTTTCTTATGTTGGAATTACAAAAGAGACATGCTAAACTACAGTGAAGGAATTTCTGAGTGGAGACAAAATGCATTATTAGAAGGAACTGTTTTTGCTTTTATCTTAAGCTGTCTTCTTAGGAGACCAAAAATATACTATTGTGATAAAATGATTGAAATTAGGAGAAGTGCAACAAGTACAATCTGCCATGGTGCAATTTGTATGGAATTCATTAATAATACTAAGTTTATGCCTTACCATCATACTTTGCAATATTTTCATCTGTATCCTCCTTTTTGGTCCGAGATAAAACCCACCTGTTTAAAAAAACAACAGCACAAACAGATCATACAAATTCCTGTGAAGCAGAATAGTGGTTAATTATTTTAATCTACCAGGAGGTTTAGGCTGTCACTTGTCACTCATTTAAAGTTTGGTCTGACCTATATATGGGTAAATTTGAAATGAGGTGCAAGAAAAGTTTATATCAATTCAGATTACAACATTGGGGGCAAAGGGAGTAAATGTTGCTCCTTAATACAAAATACCCGTAACAAGTGAAAACTATAATGAGAATTAAATTGAAACTATACTCTGATCACTCAATAACTAGTTTTCAGAGATGATTAAAATTATTTATTTCAACACATAAAACAATAAAAACAGCAATATGCACTAAAGATAAAATAATAAAAATTAGAAATTTTCCACAACCATTCCAACTAGCTACAGTAGAGGGAGATATACGGTAAGTCACAGGTTTCACTTTCCTGGATTGGCAAAAGACCAAGGGCTTTTTAATTCTTTCTATTCCTGAACTGCTTCTATTCAAACTGCAATTATAAAAAAAATAGAAATCTTAAGAACTAGTCAATGACTTATTTCTTTACATTTTTCCCAATTTTATTCAGCATTGGGTATCTTATATTGTAAAATATGACACGGCTGATTTTTAAATGTCCCCAAATAATTACTAATTATCAGATATAATTATAAATAATCAACATGAAATAATAGAAGTATTCACAGAGATGCAGGTCCTGGCACAGCGCTAGAATAAAACCATCATATTCTTCTAAATTTAAAGCTGATTTTTAAAATGGAAACTTTTGGTTCACTCAAAAAGCTCAATTTTACCTGTCTTTGCCTAGTTTCCCTTAAATTAATACTATATTATTTATCAGCGTATATAAATTATCTTATGGATTCTGAGAATAGTATAGCTCCTATAAATATGAGTTTTTCTTATTTTTGGATTCAAATGTTTCTTCCTTGAGAGGAAAGAAATACAAAATATTTTTACAGCTTTCTACATTAGGACTTTCCTAATGTATTTTTCTAAATAGCAGTTTTCATGACTGTTGATATAAATGGTAAAACTACATGTTTAAATTTGAGCAAGAATAGCTCAGAATAAAGTTATGTTTATATAACTCAAAATTTCATGTCATAACTCTATAAAAAGGTATAGATTTAATTATTGATATTATTATTCCATTATTAAATTATTAAATAATAGTGGAAGAAAACATGTTTATTACAACTGAAAGTAGGTAGTTCACAAGTAATTCATTTTAAAATGTTTGTTAAATATCAGATATCAGTATATTACTACTCCATTTAGTTTTATCATCGTTGATAAATTTTATCAAATTTTATAAATTAAAAAAAACAAGTTAATAAACAAAAAACAGTTTAAATCAAATGTGATACAACAATCCTTAGGAGCTTATGCTTCTGATAGTTGTTTTATTATTGTTCAGTTGCTTCCAATTTTTCATAATTCAATTGTAATTTTGTCAGGATCATTTGTCAGTAACTACTTGAGTTCTTATAAACCTATGCTTGCATCACTACAATTTGTTGTTGTTAGTTGCGAAGTCGTGTCCGACCCATCGCGACCCCATGGACAACGTTCCTCCAGGCCTTCCTGTCCTCTGCCATCTTCTGGAGTCCATTTAAGCTCACATCTACTGCTTCAGTGACTCCATCCAGCCATCTCATTCTGTCGTCCCCTTCTTCTATTGCCCTCAATCTTTCTCTAGCTACAATGTCTTCTGTTAATCTCTTTTTTTATTGCCTGTGATTTTTTTTCTAGAAACAGAGTCTGATCCAGTGAGATTATTTTAGATTGCTTGGAATTATGTACCCCAAAGAATTAAGTTTCAGATTCATTATTAGTGCTTCCAATGAGCAGTGAACTAGCATTGGATGATTTGCTCTTCTTTGGTCCAGTATATTGCTATTTTCTCCAGCTTCACAATTCAAAGCCCTGGATTTTTCTTTGTTTGGCATTTCCGATTGGTCCAGCTTTTCCAGCCATATATTTAGCTGGAAAAAACAAAATCCTGATGATAGATACCTTTGTCAGTGTCTTTGCACTTTTAATATTTTGTCTTTTCCTAGCCCCTTTTCTTCAGGGCTGTAATCACTATTCCTAAAAAGACAAAATCTGGCACTACTTTAATTTTTCCACCTATTTGTATTGGGCTGACATTGTCTGTTCATGAAATATATTTTTAATATCAAGCAGCAGACTGGCTTATTCACTCTTTTCTTCCACCTTTAACAAGACATCCCTTAAGTTTTCTTCACTTTTACTTATTGAAATTGTAACATACTGTATTTGTAGGTTGTAAATATTTCTCCTAGCAATTTTAATTCAAATTTCTTCTAATCCAGCATTGAATACTATACAAAGTTGGTGCCATGGGCATTTTGAGGAGCTTATGTTCATCATTCTGGCCATCCTAGCAGTTATTGGTGTTTGGTGCATTATTTTTCCAAATCTGAATTATTTATTTGTATTCTGTTTTAACTATTGTTTCTGATCAGTTTATAAATTCTTCAATAGGCAGATGAGTCAATCCAGTACAATATACTACAATCTGAAGCCAAAGACTTTGTATAACCAATAAAGCAAAAATGTTTTTTAAAATATACTTGTAATTTCCATTATCACCAGATATTAGTGATATGATTTCAGGTGCCCTTGCATCTTTTGAATCTAGCTTGTATTGAATTCCTGGTATTATTGCAAAATATTGAACTCTACTAGCATGTGAAATAAGTACAGCTGTTTGATAGTTTGAATATTTTTAGTATTGCCCTTTTTGGGTATTTGGCAAACTGATATTTTATAGATCCTTGCCCACTGCTGTGTTGTCATACACATTTATGAAATACATGTAGTGCTTTAATGATATTTTCTTGTACATTTCTAAACAGTTTGGTGGTACTTCGTCAATTTCTGCAGCTTTGTGATTAGCAATATTTTCTAGGGCCTATTTAAATTTGCTTTCCAAAATGTATGCTACTAATTCAATGATCAAGCCTTCATATGTATCATTAATCTGGGAATTTTATGTCTACAGTTTTTCCATATATTCTCAACATCTCTTTATGTATTTTCTCCCTTCCCTTCCTTATGCCTATGTTTGCATGAAAGTTTTTCTTAATTTTTGAAATTTTTAAAAATAAACCTCTTATCCTTCCCATTTTATATAACTTGAATTTCTTTGCAATTATTTAGATTTATCTCCTGTTTCTTATTGTACTTCTTTGGGCAAGTATCCTCTCTATTTTGCTTTTCACCCTTCTGTTTTCATTGTACTAGAAAACAGCTATTTTGCCCTTTTTTGCTTTCTGCATTTTGAGATACTTTGTTTGCTTTATCACTAATGAATTTCACCTCAGAGATGATCAAATCTAATACATTCTTTAATTGTATTGCATAATTAATTACAGAGAATATTGCCAAGATCACATTTTTTTACAATTTTGTTTCCCTTAAGTGTAATCCCAAATTGAAATAATAAATCCCTCTAAAATAAAAAAAACATATAAGAAACACATAGAGAGAACTGTCTCCAAAGAAGAGGGAAGCAGCGCCTACCATGACTGCTAGTTAAGTGCTTTAGGGCATTAGAAATGAAACTGACTAGTTATTGGGGGGATGTATTAACTAATATAAGGAAAACAGTAAGAAAAGTATTATTATTATTATCATTTTCTGGATAATGCAATGATGAAAAGAGGAGCTGCTGAATTTTATGGTAGAGATGCATTTTAAAATAGAATTAATGACTATCACTTCCTCAAATGAAATAATGGAGCTCTCCTTCCTCTCTGCCTTAGACTTGCATTAAAAATGAAGATGATGGATATGAGAAATTTGTGGAACTAAGAAATAATGGGAAAGGCAAACACTGGAAGGGAAATGGCTGCAATGGAGGCTGGCTAGTATCAGAAAGGGAATGTGCCTGTGCCCCTTAATTCACCCCAAACATATCTTTGATAACACTTATTACTGGTCAATTGACTTTATTTCCAAGTTAATAGATGGGGTTTTTTTTTTTACAGATCTGGAGGCTGTCCTTGGACAATATTTAAAAAATTCACATTCTTTATTTTATTTTTATGTTTTAATATTTTTATATTAACACAGCTAATGACAACTTGTCAGAGATGAGAACAATGTAATGATGCCAAGGGGAAAAATTGGTGCCAAGACTTAATTGTGCTATAGTCAAATAGACTGGGGAATAGGCTTAAGAAGCATCCTAGTTTCATTTATCTTCATAATATTTTTATTTACAAAAAACTCAATCGAAAACATGCAAGCAAGATGTAACTAGTTATAAGCAGAAGCTGTAGACTATCCATTTAAACTGCAAATATTCATAATTTAGGGCTGTTGTTGAGAATCACTTACCCAGACAATATTGCATCATCAAAGGTTTCAGTAAAGTACACTTCTCCTATAGGCTCTGGTGTTTTGTATACAACCTACCAAATATTTACAAAAATTATTTAAAAAAATCAGAATCAGCACCTACAAATGAATACATTAAAAATCCTAAAAGAAAATTAAATACCTGTGCATTATCAATCAAGAAGTTCATGCTATCAGCAGAATACCAATAAAGCATGTTTCTCTCTGGCTTTTTTTTTCCATCAGAAAGAAATTCATGGAAGGTGTTCAACAGTGATAGATTGTTTTTAGAGCATAATTTAGTTTTTCAGATATGCACAGAGGGTAGCATTTACCACTATAGACTCAAACAATCACAATCTAAGTTTTACATTTCTAATTTATTTATAATTGACCTTTATATTCCAGAGCAAATCAAAAGTTTAATTACTAAAGTATCCTACATTTATGGAGCAAATTAGTTCTTTGATATTTCAGAAGCTCATCTATTATGTATAAGCTTTCATAGGAGCCTTCATCATAAACTACACAAGGCAAAAGCAGATGTGAAATAGCAATGTATCAAGTTTGAATTATTTTGAGAGAAAAATATTGAATAGGTACCAAATATATTCACTGTACACCTTTTTACCAGTTCAGTGAGATTTTAGATTCTTCTGAAAAATAAAAATACTAATTGATAGTGTTTCTGGTTTCATAATAAGTATTGTAATTGTAAGTTAAATTTGCCAAAATCTAGGAATATATATTGACGGATGCTTTCCAAGTATGGACTGAGTTGTGCAAACACAAGCAGCCAGCTACAATTTGTTAACCAATCATGCTTAACTTAAAAAACACCCACAAGATGGATATGGCTTCTCTAGATAAGATAATAAGATATACATCTGATTTAGATTCATAAATTGATTTATTGATTTATGCATAGCATGATCTTATGTCTCAGGACTGTGTGAGGGTAAAGCATCATTGGTAACAGATCCAGTGGGTTAAAAACAGGACAACATTATAGGCCTGTCACAAGAGAATGCATATAAAAACAAAAGAATCAAGAAAACCCACCACTATATGGCATAGTTTATGACATTCTGTAGCACCAAAATGAGTTAAAAAGTAGTAATGTGTTGTGTCTTAATAAACTTCCAGGAATTTATCATTCTTGGTATATTATTATTTCTAAAAATCATAACGAACTGAACACTGAAGTTTACAGTCAAGTAGCTGTAATTTTAAATTTTAGTTTATACATGAAAATTTTACCTCCATGGAGGATCTGCCTGTCTCAGTGTTAGTGTCTTCTGAACTTTGGTCAAAATTTTCTACTTCAACTTCTGGATCTTCAGATTCTGCACTTACTGAACATAATAGTAAGAGACTAAATAATAAATCCCACGGATGTTGCATTCTGACCACCTGTAAAATGAAATTATGACAAATGCATTATTATTTTTAAAAATCAGATATTTAAAGATTAAGATAAACCAAACAAAGCTACTCCTGGAATTTTCTGCTTTTAACTTTCCAGACAACTAAATTTACTAGATTAATCTAGATGCTGAAGCTGCAATGTGAACATAGGCATAAGGAAAAAGGTGTTTCATAACCCAAACTCCAATTTTTTATGTTCCAATTAGAAAAATTATAAAGTTTTTTATATACTTATTCCTAGCGTAATACAAAAACCCCCAATATTCTTATTCTCAAAATAATTTTAATTGTATCCATGTTTAACTGTCATAGATAAACTAAATATCTCATTTCCAGTGAATTAGATTCACATGAAATATTCTTTGATCAATTGCAGGCACTCTAACATGTCATCCATATATATCACATACTAGAGTGCCTGCAACTGATCACACAACATTGCATGTGAATCTAATTCACTACCACCCTGGCAATGAAATACTTAGTTAGATTTGTCTACATATGTATGCATGCATGCATATATACATACATACACACATGCATACATACATACGTGTGTGTGCATGTGTATTATTACATGGAGGATGAAAATAAACAAGGAAAAATAAGGAAACTCTTCCAAGCTCTATGAACTACAGTAAATTCAGAAATGGTATAATGGAATGAGTACTGTATACTGTGATTCTATACAATAATAATGTCAACATCAAATGTACCTCAGATTCTTCCTACTTATAAGACCTACTACTACTAGAATATGGTCCACAATGTGATCATTATCAAGTCAGAAGGCTAAAAGAATTGATGTAATATGGCAAGCAAATTACAGAAGGATCTGCAAAGATCCTAATCAAACTATGCCAGCAAATTTAAAGAATTGCCAACAAACTAGAAGTAGTCAAAGAAATATCAAAGAAAGAGATGTTAAAGAGCATTTAAATGATTAAATAAAATATTCTTAATTTCACATATAAGAAAATAATGTTTAGGATCATTCAATGCAGTTTATAGCCCTACATGGGAGATGTCAGAGGTTCAATATGACTTTAGATAAGTCCAAGGAACATGAGACATTTTTGCTGATCCAAGCTGGATAATTTAGAAAACCAAAAAGAAAACAGTACATGCTTCCTTGGATATACAGGTAGTATTGCACAATTGGGATCAGAATTTCTGTTGCTAAGCAAGGCAGTTCTTAAGATGGTCATGTCCAATTTTAAGAGCAATCTGGTCAATTCATCCACATTTTAACTGTAGAAGTAAAAATACTCCAAGTGCATACAAGCTAGCTCTATAAAACTAAAAAGGAAAATATATTTTTTTAAAAAGCATTAGAACTAATTTTACTGTTCAATATATTCAGAAATAAATCCTACTATTATTTCCAGGTAAATGAGATAGAAGACTGGAAACTATATTAATAATAGGAGGGGTAGAGAGGAAATAAAACATATGTAAAAATAAAAACAGACCTAGCCACATACAAAAAATTAAAGTCCCCCTTTTTTGTAACATTTACTAATTAAATCAAGCGTAAGGCAATTCCAGGTGGTCAGCCTTCCACTGCCCATGACTTCTACAATTAAAATAAGGACGGATTGACCAGACTGCTCTAATTTCCAAATATGTAAATATACTAAGAATTAATGGGAGGGAACAGGCTTGTGAATCTACAGCATCAAAAGCATTTGTAGAGACCTACAATTGAGCACTTGCTCTTCCTTGCCAACAACTGGTCACTGAGAACTAACAGTGCAACAGTGTTTGTTTGCATGCCATCAACAGGTAGTCAGTGATTGCAGACATACTTATAATGGAGGAAAACACTATTTCTTTGACAGCGATACTCAGTATTTGAACATAAGAGTTTTTCACGAATGAAGGCAAATATGTGTGTCCCAGAGATTGAATGTGGGTCGAATTTGGCCATGCAGGTACAAAGATATCCAGGGAAACGATTGAAGCCTGGGAAATGGGCCTCTTGTCAGTTAACAAGACTGCTGGATTACCACCAGCTTATTAAATACTTAGGAGCCAAGGACTTGGCAGTGCAAGGAAACAACAGACAATCACCAGCCATCAATAGACCTATCAGCCAATAGGAAGATACAACTCACAGAACAACCCAAAGCACATATTTCAGTAGAGAGAAATTCCCTGAAGATTGGCTCCAGCACTTAGTCCGAAAGCTCGGAAGAGTAAATATCTGGTGTCCTGGTGATTGACCCAGATTTTATCTCACATAAGATTTTTTTTTGGTAGAACTACTGAGATAATCAGAGTTTTCTCATAATGCAAATACCAAGTCACAGCACTGGTAGAGACTTGAATCAATCTGTATGGAATCTGAATGCTGATCAGAAAACATCTTTGGGAATCAAATATTTTTTGGCAATATTTACTGTAGATATTGAAGGTTTTTTTCACCAAATTTTTAAAACAATCAGATGTGCACTCTGGAATGGGAAATGGGAAAACAAATAAGAAAGAAGCAAGACATATAGTACCTTAAAGAATAGCCATGCAAAATAAATATATTAGACACATTCAAGCAAAAGTACAAAAACTAGCAAGAAATTAGAAAAAGACAATCTCTAGATTACCCTCAGCATTAGTTCTGTGGCAGATAAACAATTAACTAGAACAAATAATTTTCTTAACAATACTCAAAAAGTAAATGATTCAGACCTGTTTAGAAATAAGCAGAATGTATATGAATATTTTTGGAGATAAACCTCTACTTATTGCTGATTCCTATTTTGAGAATCAAGATAATCCAAGAAAGGGTAAACATTATTTTCTCATCCATTGCAAAAAATAGTCTAAGACTAGATCATTATAGTCTAATATATAGTACAAACTTTTAAAATATCCTGATGCTCCTAATGCCTTTCATTTTTCATGGAGCCAATTCATTTTAAGGTTACTATAATCACAATTAGTCATCTAATTAATACATTAACCAAACATATGCTTTCTTAAGATTATCAAGTCCATTTTTTTACTGAATTTTGCTCTACCTGCAAATTTCTATAACATTGGTCCAAAGAGTTTTAAAGCAGAAATACTTGGATTAGAAGATCATAAATCTCCAAAGTTCTGTATCTTTTATAGTTCTATTCAAAATCCTAATACTACTTTGCAATTCTGAAAACAGCACTACAATATGGGTAGTCCTCGCTTACCAACTCACCACTTAATGACTGGTTGAAATTATGAAAGGCTCAGAAAAGGGTTTACTACCTATAAAGCATTACCAAGTCATAAAATGTCAGGTGCTCCCCCATGATCATGTGATCACAATCTGGATGCTTGGAAATCTGTCTGGACTTATAACTGGTTGTCAAGTGCCTTGCAATCATGTGATTGCCAATTACAATCTTCCCTGCTGGCCTCCCCAGAAGGTCAATGGGGAAACTGGCAGGGTAGGTTGCAAACTGCTGCTACCTGTCAAGAGGACTCCCTCTTGTCTCTGGGGGCTGGAGGTCCCTGCTGTTTGTGCCTGTCTGAATCTTAGCAGCCAAAATTCAAGCATGCCTGGACCCCAAACTCCCTCTCTCCACCCCTGCATGCAGGAGAAAAGGACACCTACCTCCATGCTTGCCTGGATCTCAGCAGCTGAAATTCAAGCATACCCAGAGCCCAAAACCCCTCTCCCTCTCTTTGCAGAGAGCTCTACAAACACAGGAAAGGACTCCCAGCTCTGTGCCTGCCTGAACTTCAGCAGCCAAATCTGAGCAAGCCCTAAATCTGTCTACAGGCTTAACAATCTGTGAGATCATTTAATGATAGCAACAGAAAGCGCATTGGGTGAAATAGTCATATGGGCATCTTGCTTAATGACTGCTTTGCTCAGAGGCCAAGACTCTGGTTCCAACTGTGGTGATTAAGCTAGGGCTATCTGTATACTTTGTCTTTGTTTTGTTCAAATCAAAAAGTACATTAATTTACAAATATACATTCTTTATTCATATATGCATGTCTAACAACTTTCTTATTTGACGAGAGTAAAGTAATAAAGCAACTGTTAACCTGCTAGCAGATGATGTGCTTATCTTTTATGGATAATTGCTTTATACACTAACTTGCCTTATTCTATTATTGAGGTTTTAATTGAAAACAACTGCTTGTTTTTGAAGAAACACAGAAAATATCAAGAAAGTCACACATCTGAAATATTTTGAAATGCCTGTATTAAACAAAATTGTTTAAAATAATATGAGCATAGGATAACAAATGCCCAACTATGTGTACACATTATTCTGGGCTCAGTGAACAATAAAGGCAAAGGGAGACTGGATGGAAATAAGTTATCTAAAAAAAAACAAGTGATCATGATTCCATTGACATGGATGGTATACCACTTTCATTTTATTTTTAATAATTCAGTAATATATACACCTGCATGCATCAAAAGAATTACAATATTGTAAGATACTAATTTCTATGGCAAGAAATTGAAAGCAGTGGGGGAAAAATACAGAATATTAATGGATGTTAAGGTTTTTCTGGACCTCCAAAACTGAAGCAGACTGATGGCACAATTAAAGAGCAATAGATCCTCCTTAACAGATTTCGGATGTGTTTTGTTTTGGTGAGTTCCTACCTAGGAGCTTGCTTCTCCCCTTTGTTTAGAATCACAGCAATTCCACATTTGCTCGATGATGATAAACAAACAAGCAGAAATGAGCCGATTAAGGCACAATTAGCCACAACTTCTCCTGCTTAAGATATGTAATTATGAAGACCTCTGATCGTCGCGGCTCCGAAGCCGCTGCAGGGCCAGCAACAAACCGCTGCCACCCGGGCTCCTTCTCCTCGGATACGAAAGCTAATTGTTGTTGATCTCTGCATCTCCCCCCCGGAGGAACGATTCTCCGCGGAGACAGCCCGGTCGCCAGGGAAAAGCGACTGGCGCTGCATCCCTTCGGAGGAGCGCCGGGGCGGACTAGGAGAGAGCCTGGCGTAACTCTCTCATGCTCAACCTCTCTCCTCACGCCGGGGAAACGGAGGCCGAGGAGAACTGATCCAGGTCGCGCCAACGGCAGAGTAACGGCAGAGTAACGGCTGCGCCCGACCGCGGAAAGGGTAGGAGGGACGGCGGGGGCAACCCCTTCCGTGCGCAGAGAAGAGCTTAAGGGAGGTCAGCGCTCGCTTGCCGCCTTGCAATTGCTGGCTCAGTCAACCTCATCCACCGCCCAAACCCAGAACCGTCCGCGGGACGCCCCACCCAGAGTTCCTAAGAAACTACAGCCGTTACCTCCCGCGAATCCAGTCGCCGTTTCCCCAGCTGGAACACGGACGCTTCCACAGAGCATCACCTTAGCTTCCCAATGCGCATGCGCCACGCGTCCGAACCGGCGAGCGTCAGGGAGCAGGTGCTTAGCCTGGCACCCTCGGCCAATCACAGCGGGACGCTTAGAAATTTTAAAGCCAATCACGGCGAAGGGATTCGTTCCACTAGCAAACTAACCCAACCCCGAATCGGTCCGCCGTTCTTGGAGAGCTTAACGTAGGCGGTCTGTCCAATCAGGTTGGGACTTTTATTGCTACCGAGGAAAAACCCTAAATTATTGTCATTTGCATCAGAGTTGCCAGTTTAGGTCCAGTATAGACCGTTGAAAACTCAATTGTCAGATTTGGAATTTTTAAAATGCGTTTTTTTAATTTCTCTTATCAAAGGCATACATCTTCCTGCAAAAGTGAATGCAATGCAGCGATTAATATGTTAGACTGGGACTTGGAGACCCAATTTCAAATCCGCATATTATGGTATCTGTTAGATGACTTTTGCTCAGTTCAGCGGATCTCGTTCGTGAAACGTTCGTTATGAATATATACAACTGGAATATTTCTTTGAAGAAATTAAACCTGAATGAAGGAAGCTCTACATTCAGTCAATCTTTCCTTTGGTCAAGCACCAGCATGAAATAGAGGCAGTCAAGCAAATAATAAAAGAACACACCAAACAACAATATCTCTGTTATGTTCTAGATCTGAACATATAATATTCTAACAATGTTAATACTAAAGCTAGAATTCTAACAGTCAACATTCAAGGTAACAGTCATTTTCAAGGCAGAGTTTGATCTGATAGAATTGGCATGTTGAAGGATTCAGTACAGCCTGGATATTTTACTGTGTCATGATAGATACTTTTTAAAAAAAATATTTATTAAACTGTGCCTAACAAATACTGTCAAGTAACTAAGTGACACAAATCTATGATTGAGAAAATATCTGTGTTGGCTAAAAAGTCCATAAAAATGGATAATATACACAGTTGCATTTGCCAAAATGATTAATGATTCACCTGTGGAGATGGTTACCAGCATCAAATTCCTGGATGTGCACTTAACAAGTAGGCTGGCTTGCTAGCTCAACAGCGAGACACTGGTGAAGCGGGCACAGAGCACCTGCATTTTCTGTGTTGCATGAGAAAAATACACCTTCCTTCCCTGTCCTTACCACTTTCTACAGAGGGACGATTGAGAGTATCATGTCATACAGCATTGCAGTTTGGTTTGGAAGCATCACTGCTTCAGAGAGGAAGGCGGTGCAGAGAGTGGTGAGGATGGCAGAAAAGATTATTGTCAGTTTCCTCCCTTCCATCCAGGACATAGCACATAAGTGTTGCTTGAGCCGGGTCCGTAAGATTGTCTAGGACACTACACATCTTCTTCACAACCTGTTTTCCTTGTTACCTTCTGGGAGGAGGCTTCATGGTATCCGAAGCAGAACATCCAGATTCAGTCATAGTTTCGTTCCATACAGTGTTAACCTTGTGAACTCTAAAGCTTCTTCTTTCCATCAAGATGGTCAATGATTAATATTTTATGTTATTTATATGTAAGGGTGAAAGTTTATATATATGTTGTATATAGCATGTTTAAATGTGTTTTATGTATGTGTACACTTTTGAGACCAAGCAACTAAATTTCATTTTTAATGTGTGCCAATGTGCGCACAGTAAAAAATGACAATAAAGCTTATCTTACCTTACCTTATCTTAGTTTGGATCCGTTGTTTAGAGGACCCTCCCAAAACAAATGGAATTGTATGTGGCAATTGCTCAATTCAACCTAAAATATTGAAATATTTTCAGCCTAACTTTTCATTTCCTTAATTTCTTCCATGTTGGTATATATAATTTTTTATGAAAATATTCTTAATATTTTTGATAATTGTGATCTTTAAACATTTTAAAGATCTTTGTTCTATTAGAATCCCTAAATCTATAAAAATAATCATCTGGGGTTTTTTTTGGGGGGGGGGGATATTAAAAAACATCAAGTGTGATTAGTGGAAATTTACCGAGAATCCTAACACCTCTGGATTTCTCAGTCTCAGTAACTTTAAGGTAAACTAGACAATTTGTGACCCCCCTTGGATCCTTGTTTCAGAGAAATTTCCTTAACAGATTCCTCAATGCCTTTAACAATGGCAGAATGTCTACTGTAAGAACTTGAAAAGTTCTTAAAAATTCAGAAAGGTGTTCAGAGATGAATCTGCCTTGAAAGTAGTCCATGTTGAATAGTATAACATAGTCAAACATCAGAAGTTGACCACAGAGAATGTTTTATGACATTCTGTACTATGTCATAAAATTCCTTATATTGATTTTTATAGCATAGAATGTTTTATAAAATTTGATAAATTTTAACTCGGGGGGGGGCTTATGGGTCCAAGATTTTGGGTGCATTCTGTAAGTCCATTTGATTGAAAATGTTTTGCCCTATTATGTACTGTTTTGCCAGTGACAAAGACAGGAATTTTAGTAGTATACTAGGCAACCCATGATCTATTGGGTCATCCTTTCAGAGATATTTTCTTAACAGATTCCTCAATGGCTTCTACAATGAAAGAACTTCTAATGTACTGCCTTCAGTAGAAAAGTTGAGATACATTTAGAGATGTATTTGTCTTGAAAATAGCCCATGTTAAACTGTATACCATAGTCAAACATCAGGACAGGAAATGTCTTATGACATTTTGTATTATATCATTAACTATTTTAGGATAATTTTTATGTCATAAAATATTTTATAAAATTTGTCAAATTTCAGTTCCATGGGAATCATGGATCTCAGATTTTGGACACATTCTATATCTATAAGATAAAATTGAGGTACCTTGGTTCAAACATTGTTGCCCTATAATGCACTGTTTTGCACAATTAAAAATTATAGGAGTGAGACATTTAATAGTATATAGCAGTGATGGCGAACCTTTTAGAGACCGAGTGCCCAAACTGCAACCCAAAACCCACTTATGTATCGCTGGGTGCCGGGTAGGTGTGGCCCACTTGGCGGGCGCAGCTACAGTGAGCGTGGCAGACTGGGTGGACATGGCCACTGGATGGGTGTGGCTGCAGTAGTCATGGCAGTGGGTGGGTGTGGCCGGGCTGGGCGTGGCCACCTTGATGTTGTTTATGGGGAGGGACACCTGTGGGAGCCGGGCAGGGCAGGGTTGGGGGAGATCCAGGGGGTCTCCGGCGGGTGGGATGGTGGGTTCCCCAATGGCGGCTCCAGGCTGGCTGGCCTTAGGCCAGTGATCGCGAACTTTTAGAGATCACATGTGCTGGGGTGATGGCGCGTGCCCACAGAGAGGGCTCCGTGTGCCGCCTCTGGCACCCGTGCCATAGGTTCGCCACCACTGGTATATAGTTTGATGTAATTCAACTCTCACAGTTCCTCAGGGTTGGGGAATTCTAAGAGTTGAAGTCCATACACATTAAAATTACTGAGATTGAATAAATACTGCTCTAACTCCTTCTTGGTAATAGTTCAAGGAGGGGGCATTCAAGAGAGTCAAAATTATATTATCTCCAAATCAATTTAAAAGATAGGTCTTTTTGTCCAATTTTATCCCATAAATCTGATCATTGGATTGAAGTGCTATTCCCAGAGCTTCACTAGCTGATGACCAATGGGAAAATGTGTAGCAAATTACACCTCTCTGGCAAAGCTTGGAAGAAATTTTACAAATAATGTCCAAAATCCTAAACTACATTCCAATGCAATATGTTTGCAAAACAAACAAAGAATGCTGTATGTTCAGAATTAATTTTAAAATATTACAGAATCCACAGACACTTAATTTTGCAACTCTCTTCTTTTCAATTATTTTAATTTTTCCTGTCTGGTTATAGGGAACATATTCTAAATTATTGGATTTATGACTTAGCACACATACAAAAATCTCACAAGAATGAATGGTTGCATTATTGCTGTAGTACATCCAATCACATAGTGAAAACATCCAAAAAGTAATAGCGAACCTTACCTTGGAAAATAAATTTTAATTATTTTTCTAATTCTTTAATGCAATGCAAAAGTTTCAAAGATCAAACTTACAAACTTATACTTCCAAGGAGCAAATGGGTGATCCTAAGCAGGATCTAGGACAACTTGGCTGGCTAGCTCTGCCCAGCCAGTTCACCATCACCAGCTCACCACTGCCAAATTGTCTCTGCCAATTCACTGCTACCAAGTGGTCGCAGGACAACTCAACATGGCCAATTTGCCATGGGGACAACTCACCGCAGGCAGCCGGAGGGTGGATGGGCAGAGCATAGAGTGGTGGCGGCGGCGGCTGCAGCAGCCTCAAATTACTTGAAGAAAAGGCAGTTTATTCAACAGCATTTGGCAATTGAAGGTAGGAATAAAATTACAGTTTTGAAGTTGTTACTTTTATAGAGCAGCCTTTCTATTGTTCACAGAATGTGGGCAAACCCAGCTTGGATTTTGGGAATTACTAGAGGACACACAGGGTCCGGTAGAGAAGAAGACATGGCTCGACTGCCTGTAATATTTACCTTTTGTAAGTCAGTAATGGCAACCTTGGAAAGGGGGGTTTGGTGTGAAGAAATGTGTCATTGGAATGAGGAACTTGTAATATCTAGAGGGGGTTCTTATTTAGTTAAGTTGCTGGTATTTGCCAATTTCAACTTTAGTATTTGCCAATTTTGTGTTTTGCTTTGTTAGTTTCAGCCTACGTGTTAAAAAGCTGAAGATTTTTTGTTTTAATATCCAGAGTTCATTGGAAGATTAAGTAAGGATAGCAAAGACATTATTGGTGTGTGTGTGTTGCGGTGGTCCTCCTACAGTCTTATCACATATCTATCTTCTATATAAATAAAAATGTAAATGTTCGTTTGTTCAAAATCTTAAATCTCCAAAAGTTCTTCACCGATTGCTTTGAAATTTTGACACAACGTTGCATTCGAATACGTGCGTGTTTTTATATACCTATATTATATAGATGTTACACCTGTGACAGGTAAAACATGCTTTTTAAAAAAAACAGCGCCATCTGTTGGACGTAAAAGCAACACATGCTTTTACCAGACTGAGCCACAGCAACGCGTGGCCGGGTACAGCTAGTTGTTTATAAAATCCTCTTTCTCCATAACAAGCCTTCTAGTAAACTGCCTTTCCTATTCCAAAGTTTCTTTGCCTACATCAGCCACCCTTCTCCTTGCCTATAGAAAACAATTTGTACAGGTAAGCAAACAGTTATCTTCATTGTATATTTTCAGACAGGAAAGAGGTCAGTAATAGTGGCATGTACTCAGGCTTTTCCAAGATTACAAACAATACACAAAGGACATCTTTTGGACTAGACCTTGAGTATATGAATAAGAATGGTAAGTTTTGCTACACCCAAAATATGTGATTTCCCTAATTTCTCCTTAAATACCTTATACTAGATTTCTGTATACATTCCATACTTACAGAGATGGGTTATCGTTTACTTAATACTTTAAGTAAAATATTTTCACATGGCTACTATTCTCTTTCATTTCTTTATTTGGTTTTGAATTACACTGCTCAATCTGGACTAGGTTTTTTTCCCCTCCATCATATTCATTATGCTACCATTTGTTATTATTTAAATATTATTTATTATTATTTAGATTAATACTATTATTGTTATATTCTAACCCAGCAATGAGGAAAACATACATTTTGTCCCCTCATAAACATTTTTACCAAATCCAAATAGTCCATTCCTACTTTGGCATTGGTTTTATATTAGCATCCTTGATGGAGGACCAAACTGATTTATTTCAACTCTGTTGCCCTTCACTGAAAGATTTCCATTTTGTCACTTTAACTATTTGAGCTCCACAGGCCTGGGTGGAATGCAGTCTTGGCCTTGCTCACTTTGGACAGTGTATTCATTAAATGTGTTTACTGCATACAGTTGTAGGAAGGAGAACATCTATAGGACTGTTTTCAGCTGGAGTTGATGAACCTAGCTTAGCAAGATATGGAAGATGGAAAGTGCACAGATTTGTTCTTTTTTTGATGACTGATGCAATAATATATATAACATCAGTAAGTCTTATTAATGGAGTAAAATTCAATTATTCCATTAGGGGGTCAAAGCATAACAAAATAAATGTCAAAATAAAATAATTCAAAGAAAATTAAAATCTTGATCAAATATTTAATAAAAAATTACCATCTGAAAGACAATATAAAAGTATGTCATTTTGGCAAGATCATGTTTTATTATTTTTATTAGTTTTGATGTATTGCTAATCTACTATGCATGTGTTCACCTGTAATTTTTACATCTGGCATATAAACGTGTATTTATTCATAAATACTGTTGTCTACAATCACATTTTCTAAAATGTTTGTACAGGTATAGCCTTTTTTGTTCAGATAATTTAAACATTTTAATAAAGAGATTGTTGGCAATAAATTATGATTATTACAATAATTTCAATTATTGAAAAATTAATACAAGTCAATATTCTCTGTGCATAATGTATAATTAACCTTTCTCCCAGTTCCACCACACAGTACGGTATTAGGAAGAAAATACGGTAGCATTCTATTATTGATAATTTTCTTGCTACCACTAGATGGCCTTGTTTCCATACTGCTTTTAGACGTTTCAAAGTCTCAAAGAAGTCTATAATTCTTTATATTACGTCTGTATAAATATCTGCATTAGAAAAAAAAAGAGAGGCTATTTCTCAACATGGTAAGTATAAAGTACACTTACAATTCACATTCTCTCAATATCTTTACACATTTTCCTCCAAATACCTCAGCATGTTATTTTGGAAATCTTTTAAATATAATAATACCCATTTAAAAATGTAAAATTTCATGCAGTAATTGTATCAAAAATTCTGACTGAGGATGCATCAATAACAGGAAAAAAAATCATTAATAGGTAAAGTTTGGAAAGTGCTACTTCATTATTATTATTATGCTTATTTATTTTGAAAATTAAATAAATGGAGAACAGCTTGCAACCTCTTTCTAAAATAGAAATTCAAAAGAATTGTGAATGCAAAAAAAAGTCTGAAAAGGTTCTATTTCCTCCAAATTGATTACAGAAATATATTCCTAAATGCTCCTCCAAATTGATTACAGAAATATATTCCTAAATGCATTAAAACAAAAATATTTTTTAAATTATTGCAACAGTACTAACAATTTGTACCTACCTCACTCAGCAGTATCCATTTGGAAGAATTAGAATGGATAAACAAACGTAAAGCTTGTATGTTTCCTAAAAATGGGAGAATTGCACCCTTTGCTACTCCATCTTCAAAGTTATCTATTAATAAATGAAAATATTACTTCTGGTATATGCTGAAATTATTTTTTTAGCATAATCAATATCCTGCCATTAAAAACCAAAAATTAAATCAGAGTAGAAATATTTGTGTAGATAACTGACATTCATTTTCAATAAAAAGAATTGCAAACCAAAATTAAAGAGAGCCAGTTTGGTCTAATGATTAAGGCACCAGGCTAGAAAGAGGTAGATCATGAGTTCAAGTCCCGCATTAACCCTGAAAGCTGGCTGGATGATCTTGGGCCGGTCACTCTCTTTCAGCCTAACTCGCTTCACAGGATTGTTGTTAGGGGGAAAATAGGAGATGTGTTGGATATGCTTGTAGCCTTATTTGTAAAAATAAAAATAATAAAGAGGGGATACAAACAAATAAACAAACAAACAAATAAGGAAATACAAGGATTCACAAAAACTGTTACAGAAATTAAATGCCTTGAAACACCATAAATTGTATGCCTTGAAAAAATATGTAAAACTGCAAATGAAATTAAACTGATATATTGCCACCAAAATGTAAATTTGATGCACATCTCTAACAGTGTAATAGTGAACGTGCATAATTGACATCAATATAAAATGCTCAAAGATTGAGAAACAACTACTGAATATTATCATCTAATATGCAAAATGAAAAGATTTTTTTTATCCACAATGATTATTGCTAAAATTCAATTGTGTCTCCTAATGCTTTATTCTTATACTACCTTACTACCTCCTAAAACAGTGGTTCTCAACCTGTGGGTCGGGACCCCATTTGGGGTCGATCGACCATTTCACGGGGGTCGCCAAGCAAGGCTGTCCGCCATTTTTTTGTCTGCCATTTTTTTTGTCCGCCATTTTTTTCCCCTTTTCCGGCGGGTGCCTTACCTCCCTTGAGCTGGGCCAGCTGGTGGTCGGCCTGCTCCATCTCTGCCGCTTGCCAGCTACGCCTCGGCCGGCGCAGGGGGCGGAACCACACATGTGCGGCGCTCCCGGGCAGGGAAAGTCCTCAACTTACGACCGGTTTAGTCCTCGACTTACGACCGGTTTAGTCCTCGACTTACGACTGGTTTAGTCCTCGACTTACGACCGGTTGGGGTCGCGGCATTAAAAAGGTTGAGAACCACTGTCCTAAAAGATAGCTTCCGGAATTGAGACCCATCTGTAAATGTATTTAATCTTTCATTAAATAGGTAATATAATTCTGGACAGTTCTACTCCAAAGTAAATCCAAATAAACTCAATAATAAATAAATATAAAATGCAACTTTACTTTCTGAGTACTTATTTCCTCTATTACAATTGAAGAAATAAACGTACTACATCTCTAGTTAACTCTGAATATTTTATATTTTGTATTTCATTTGTAATGTTAATTTATATTACTATACAGGCAATATATACTGTATATTTGAATGACGTTAAATCTGAAATATACACTCTACATGAGGTTTCTCTTGAAGACCATCTGAAAGCCTTAGCTGGTGCAGAGAGTGCATCTATTATGGTGTGTGTTGTATTTTTGTTCTATAAGCTGCATTGGTTGCTGGTCTGCTTCCAAGTGCAATTCAAAGTCCTAGTTTTGACCTTTAAATCCCTACATGGCATGACACCAGGTTATCTGAGGGTCCATTTCTTCCTGATTACATCTCTCATCAGGTCCAGCAGGACAGGTATATTGCAGGTCCCACCTACTAAAAAACTCTATCTGATGGGACCCAGAAACATGCCTTTTTAGCTAAATCTCCTACCCTCTGGAACATCATCCTGCCCCCAGATGAGGTTGGTTCTATCTTTGCTAACCTTCTGGAAGGGCCTTAAAATGTGATTTTTTTCCCCCCAACATGTTTGGGGATCCCATTGGAAGCCTGAGAGGTAGCTCTATCGGGCTTAAATGATTGTTATTCTCCTGAAATCTTGACTTTTTAAAATTTATATTTAATTATTTTACTGATTGTTACAGAGTTTTAAATGATGTTGGTAGTGCCCAGTGTCACATTCAGTAAGAATATATATAGCCATTTGCTAAATAAATGAATGAATAAGTACATAAATAATACAAGGAAGCTGGAAGCAAATCAGCTTATATTCCATAAATAGTTCATACAGCAATAACAACTGTTAACTAAATGAAACAAGGTGATTAAAAAAAATCAATAAATAGACATAAAATGCTCTTCAAAATATAGTTTTTTATGTCACTTTCTGTTCAAAAGTGACAGCTAGATTTTAAAAATATCATTTTAAAGAGATGAGGCAACAAGGCAACACCCATATGAATTTATACGCATCAGCAGGAAAGTCTACTATCATGAAAACAAAACATGCCAACAAAAACATTCAGCCTAAGTCTTAACATTTATTATATTGCCTGGGACAGAACCTGAATCTTCTACACGTGTTTTATTATGATCAATCCCTCCACAGATGGAGCCAGAAACCCAAACTGAAAGGAAGAAATGTTAACACTGTTCTAAAAATCCTTTAATAAGAATTTATGCACTATTTTAAATAGATAAATTCTATAACAATCTTGTTTTTATTTGCATATGTTCAAGTTACCTTTAGTTTTCATTTCATTTTTCTTAAATAAATTCTAAGAAGAGAAAAATGATACTTTATCCAGTGGAAAATAACTTTTGGATGCAACTTGCCACAAATCCCCTCCCTTGTCCACTACAACATTGAAAAATAGCAATCAAACTGGATGCATTTTAGATATATTGTTTACCTATCTGAAAAAATCCATCCCAAGTTTTTATGATGTTAATGTTTCTTGCATTGTTTCTTACAGTCTGTAAATTAATATCCTGAAACAAATAAAAGGAATAAAATTCCAACCAGTCTTTGGAAAGGAAAACAATGTCTTCTTGATTACATTTATGCAAAAAATAGCTAGAGTTCAATAAAAATTACCCTGGTCAGTGAGAGTGGATGTTTATTGGTGGTGTGTTTTTTTTTTTAAAAAAAACAACTAAATCCTTCTAGGAATACATTTTTGCTATGGCTAATTTCTAATAGGCTGTTCCAAATGAGGAATGTTGCCAAATTGCTGTTTAATCAGAAACAAAGTAGGGGCAGGGAGTAATAATGAAGGGAGCACTGTAATTGCTTGCATTATGTTCACCGTGATCTCCAACTGCTACAATAATCTGAAGAAATTTTTTTAAAGGCAAATGGTTATCATTCATCAGAAGAAGTTACAGTATATGCTATCTGGAGGATAACAGCCTAATAGATTAGGAATACTGGCTAGAAATATTAAGCAGAAATAAACTTCTCTCCCTACTTTTACAGAAAAGGTTCACATTCAGATGGGCAGAGATACTTACCTTACTGGGTAAAACTTCTACAGTAGCATTAAACAATATGTCTCTAGGATGCTCAGAATTTCCACTTCTAAATAAGTAACTGCAGAGCAAATTGCATAAAAACATGAGAAATTTACCATTAATATGAGCCTTTGCTTTCCTGACTTCATCTTAGCAGATATGGACTATCTGCTGATATTCTGCCTTAGTTATGTGTCCCTCTTTCCATTTTTTGTACTTGTCCTTTTTGTCAGAGAGATTATCAGAGAGATCTTTGTGCAACCATACTGGTTTCTTGGTTTTTTTTTTCAGTTGTATTGTGCTAGACTGTGCTTTGTGGTCATTTTTTTCAGAGTTTCCCATGCTTCTCAAGTTGTTTTCCCTTTAGGAGTTTCATCCATGGAATTTTTCTTAGGCTCTGAGTTTGTTAAAATCAGCTCTTTTAAAATTTAAGACAATGGCTGGATTATGTTCTATTACTTGTGTTTGCACTATATTGAATTCTAATATGATGTGGTCATTCTCACCCAAAGTTCCAGCAACTTCAATTTTCTCTATCACTTCTTCTCTGTTAGTAAGAATTAGGTCTAGTATAACTTTTCCTCTAGTTCCCTCCTCTATCTTTTGTACATTATTTTGTACATTATATATTGTGTTAATGTACATTATAATGTACATTATAGTACTATAATGTACTATAATGTACATTATAGTTGTATAATATATAGTTGTACATTATACTTATTGAAACATTTTTTCACTTTGAGAAAAATTAAGATAAGTTAGTTGACCAATTTTGATGAAGAAAAATTACAGACAACAAGAAACATTTTGCATCGGGTGATAAATTACCTTATTATTTTCAATGGTTCCTCAAAACTGAACAAGATATAATCTCCAGCTTTAGGAGAAAATGCCCAAAATATTTCTATTCCATTGTAAGCATTTTCTAGAGTAAACTGCTGAAATACTTTTAAGCTTGTTTTCATTTTTGCAGGAGGGTTAACATGTTTCCTAAATAATGATGTTTTGACAAAATCTTCATCCTGTAAAATATAGATGTATATTCATATGTAAAAACACTATTTTACAAAGTTTTGTGAAAACAATGATGCACAAATTATAATCTTGGAATATAACGAGAATTGGGAATCACCTGCTAAACTCAATGTGGGGAAGATTCAGAACTGGTACAAAAATAAGTGTCCATTGCTAAGCAAAATAATGAAAGAACAAGCAAACCTGTATTGTGATGTCACAACTTAAACCACAATGTTTAAACTCATGTCCTTTCATCAGACTAAGTAAATCATGGGATTTTTTGTTGCAACATCACAATCTATGTGTCACCACTCCCCACCACCACCATCACAAATTTATAGTTGTCTGTGATAGTGCCATATTTACTGAGTAATTATAGTCTCCCAAATAATTAGTTGTCAATTTATCAAATTACTGCTTGTCTTACTGATAAGGACAGAAGCAGCCGTTGGAAACAAAGAAATAGACTGCAAAGACTTCTGCTGAAGAATGTGGCTGTCCCATTTAATTTTGTTCCTGTCTTTTTGTCTTTTTCTTTCCAGGTGCTACACTTTTTTTTTTTACCCCATCTCCAGCCTTCCCTTTGTTTTTGTGTATATGATTATGTTTCTGCATGTCAGAGGAAAAATGGTTGGTTTATGCAGATAAAACCAATTCAAACAAATAAGCAAATAAATAAATTATAACTGCTTTCAGGCTCCTGTGAATTCACACTGGAGGAAACTAAAGGGAATGCAAATGGAAGATTATTATTGCATTTGTATCACCTTTCTGGGTTCCCTAGTTGACACTGTAAGAACAAAATGTTGAAGTCCTCATGGAGTAATCTGATCTAGTATAACTTTTCTATATAAATTAGTTAAAATGAAATGAAACATGAGAAATAAAAGCAAGCTAGATAGAAAGGGATCTAGTGTCCAGTTTAGTTGTATTTATGGCCATTTGTTTGGTAAGCTTCAAATTAGTAAGTTTGCTTTATATGAAAAGACAAAATCCTAATTCTTGAACAAATTCTTGAACAAAATTCCTACCAAACCATAGGAATTTTAAAAGGCCAACTTAAATGCTTCTTGACTGGAGCCCCAATTAATTTTATTTTTCTATGAACGCTTAATTAAAAGAAATATTTCATTATTTTCAGAAAGAATACAAATTTAAATCAGAAGCAAATAAACAAAAAAGACATCTTACTCTCAACTTCTGTGTTTTTCCAGCTAAAGAAGAATGAAATCCTACATGTTGAAAAAGTGATGGTTTATAACGGATGCGTAAATTAGACTTCCGGCTTTCACAATCTTTCTGGAAAGAAAATCATTTTGTGCCATAAAAACCAGACAATAATATTTAACAGAATTTTATCTGAACATTTATTATTCTCTTACATGCAGTCTTGTAAGAAGAAACGACCAAATCTATTAGTGTGACACTAATAAGCAGAGCTGATGTAATATCAGGCTACAATTACAAGTATTTCTAATGTTCAAGTGGATTTGAAGATTTTCAGCCTTTGTGAGAAAAAAAAATCTGGCTGGGATTAAAGCCTTACCAGAAATATTAAAACCGTGTGGAAGCAAACGTAGAAGCAGGGTTTGTCTAAGGATAAATGTGGGATATGTAAGTAGGATAAATGCCATCAACTTCTAGAACTATTTTCTTACAACTTATATAGAAAGATAGAATGCATTTATCTTTAATAACTGCATGGGTTGCCCTGGCAATAACATCACAGGGAACAAATCATGAAAATAACTGCACTATACACCCTATGTGCTTTAAAAGCGATGAGTGACTGAAGTTGCCTTCCATGAGCTTTAATCACTCAGCAGAGAAAATATGCCAGACATGTCCTCTGATAGTGAGGCCATCAATGATTTTCAGAAGAACTGGTTGCTAGCAAAGCAATATTCAAATTTTGACTGAGCAAGGGTGGCAAGGACTTAGAGATTATAGAATTTTGCACCAGATCAGCAGGATTTGCCATCTGCATCATGCAATTGTGGTGTTTACAGATGGAGGGGGATAGTAAAATCATCATATCATGGCATTCAAATGAGTAATGGAAAGATAAACAGAAAAATAATGAAAAATTGAGAAAGGGGTGGGGAATTGAGATGAAGAGAAGATAATGAGAAAAGTGTTAAAGAAATGTCATAAGGCTTAAACTTTGATAAAGTGCATACTAAGTCTACAGATGTTTCAGTTTTGTGCATAAGCACTTACAAAGTATTAGCCAAGGAGAAGTGGGATAAAGATGTGAGAAATGTATTAAAAGTTTATGCCTGATTTTAACTAATTTTGCTGGAAAAACAAAACACATTTTCTTGGTTAATGCTGCTCAAGCAATTCATTAAGTTATAATATTAAAAGTAAAAAAAAATGAAAAATCCATGAGATGAAAACTGTCCTATTTTTTAATAAATATAAATTCTAACCCAAATTTTAATACAAAATACATTTATCAATACCAATTTTGAAAAGCAACAGGAAAGTATTTGAATCTAAATGGTATACTGTATTGAATGCACATATT